>NC_056746.1:610206539-610506539 GCF_019279795.1 Protopterus annectens | reverse complement strand
GCACCTTCATGAATACACAAGGCACGCTGCTGTTAAAGCTACTGCTACATGGAAGCAATTCACTCCATGCAGGAATAGCATTATTCCTGCACAGAGTTTATTGAATCCAGGGGAATGTCAGTACAACTGCTAACACCTACCTGACATGCTCGCTTCTGACTCCCCTGCTGGTGGTGATGGTTGAATTGCCACTGTCATGTGAAAAGATAAATGTGCACAACTCAGTATTAAGCACATTCAGGCCATCATATACCATTCCACCAAATGTATAATACATAGCATATAAGATATGCACATATCAGATTAATGATGACGCTTAGGTTGCAGGATCACATTAGTCATGAAGGGCAGAGACATAATTATCAATAATGAAATGTAGCAGCCATATAGACTGCCTTACCATGTACATCCTCCCTGGTTGGGAAATGGATGATCTGATGTGGAACCTTTATTATAAAGTAGCCACCAATGACATCTGAGTATAATCCACAGTCATAACAGGAGGCAAAGGCACACAACAACAATGTATAACACTAACAAAATATGGAGACACGTATATAATAAGTGGTGCTGATGCCGTGCGAGTGAGTAGGGAACATGCACATTAACATCACAGATCACAGGTGTGCTAAACAGTGCTGCATAATAGCAACAATATGAACAACCTTACCTGATTTGTCTGTGTCTGATGAGTCACATTCAATGTCTCACAAAGATGTATCTACAGGTTAAAATAACACAAATAACAAGTGAGAAAATTCTGCATTCATAAACTGAGGCAGAGGCGCACAACAGCTATGGAACATACTAACAGGATATGGAGACACATACATGACATATGTTGCCCCTGTTCCAGTCTTGACATGGCTATGCAATTGAAAAAGACAACATAACACATGATGCTGACAGTGTTATGTATGTACTATGTAGGTAAGGTAATGTGCTATAACAGGTGTGCTTTCATGGCCACAGTGTATTTCTGCTGATATAACACAAATGTAGCAACATAGTAAGAATTGTGAATGAATGTCTTTCAGTGAAAACTGGTGTAAACGAACATTGGACATACCTGTACATCCTGGAACACCTGCTTAAATACTTCCCTGGGTATTATATGTTCCTGGCAGGTTGTTATGATGGGAGGCCAGGAACATTGTTATCTCATTCGGGGGCGGCAATGGTGGCTCATCACCAGTGGTGATCCTCACCTTCTCATAGTGGTGAAGTTTGTTGGCTGCTCCAAGGATCATCAGAGCTACATCACTGACAGATTTCACTGGATCTATTGTGTTTACCCACAGCATTTATCAGGTGTGTAAGATCCATACACACTTGATTTCTACACACAGTATTCCCTGTTTGTGCAAGCAGGTTGTGTCCATGCTGCTGCAGAGCCTCTAGAATTATTTCATTTTTATGAGGTGTAAAATTATCCCTCCTGTGGTGGTTTTACATCTGGAAGACAGAGCGATATAGTGATATGTACATCATATAGTTTATATAGGTGTTCACATATAGACATGACAATGCTAAAAGCATATGTCAGATGAATGCCTTGTCTCTCATTTATGCTGCATAGCTTTGCAAAACAATCCATGTCATGTACACCACGATCATGGACAGATAATTGGAATGAACATAAACAGCATGTCTGAATAACTGATTCATATGCCATATCATCAGCAGCATACATATGCACAGCACATGTTTGGATAGGGAATATATGCAGAAGTGGGATTTGAACCTGTTTTAGAGGATATTATGATAATTAAGGACCAAACACATAACCAATATGCTACAACCTCAGTACTATAACAATGGTATTGTTACAGTTGCATACATATCCAAGCATGCCTGCCAAATCCTCCTCGAGAATGTAGGATGCATCTCAGATATTATTGCAGTCAGTGACAGACAACATCACAAATATGACTATTATGATATTGAACAAAACACAACTACTGAAATTTACACAGAAACAAATCAGTAAAACAGCTTATGAAAAAGACCTGTTATGCAGTCATGATTACATGTAACAACAACAAACGATGTCAGTACTAAGCCAAACTAATGTTGCCTATTTCCCATTAAATGTAATAACTACTACTATATAATTAAGCATTAAATAGCATCCCTAAATCAGTTCTTGAATACACAACTTGTGGACAACCCTGCAAGTCACTGGTCTCTGCAAACATACATCAGATGTTATCAATTAATCTACAATAACTATGGAAACATGTTGATTCCAGCCATATCCGTAGTCCTCCATAGTAAGTTAGTTTGTAGTCATACAACTACATATGAGGAAAACCTCCTTGCTAACGATGGACATGTACCCATATGCATGCATATTGCTGAAGTCTACCACAATCCTTTATATTGCATATTGTAATGCAGAGAATTTCAAACAACATGTGTATGAAAATGTGTCAGATGTTTTCCACAGCATATTGTGAATATAGGTGCATGATAATAGCATTGTATTCCACTATAGCAAAGCAAGCAGGTAACAGCTTACCTCTAGAAGCTATTTCTCATTCAGCTATATCCAGCATGAGGTTAGCTAACCACACACATATTTTAAGTACCATTTGCACAATACATAATTAGTGAGGTTCATTAGCATTCAGTGGTTTGGGATCCCATTAGTGAGCATCCACATAAGTTCTTGAATCTTGATGTATTAACCAATAGCTCATCATATGTGTATGGTACTTAGCACAACTGCCTAACAGGTAACAATAAATAGGAATATCTGTAACATATGCCCAATGATCTCCAATAGTCTGCCACCATATTATATGCGCCAAATTTAAAATGTAATATCAGTACATGTTCTTACTTGCTACCTGTGGACTGAGTGGGACCTCAGCATTTTTGCAAGGCATTTTGAAAGAAGGCTTCTACAGCAATACCAAGGATGTTGACTGAGAAAAGGTTTTGGCAAGTCTGGTTGTCAATGCCACCATATTATATGCGCCAAATTTAAAATGTAATATCAGTACATATTCTTACTTGCTACCTGTGGACTGAGTGGGACCTCAGCATTTTTGCAAGGCATTTTGAAAGAAGGCTTCTACAGCAATACCAAGGATGTTGACTGAGAAAAGGTTTTGGCAAGTCTGGTTGTCAATGTGAATAGATGAGGAGATGATGCAGATGCTGACTGTCTATGCTGGACATAAGCAGAGGATATGAGCATGCCCAAGGATCTTTGCGATGATCGATATATGGAACTGGATTGTGAGGGAACACAGTGGATGAACTGGGATCCACAGACTGGCATGCAGGTCCACCACCATTATGATGATCTCTATCAGAGGGATGCAGTGGATCTTCACTGGAGGGTCACAGAGGTCTTTCACTCCAGCCACCTGATACCTACAGTAAGTTATATACTCTACATCTTAACACCTACATTTTCATATATGTATGCAGTAAGCATATATATTTATGTGATGCATTGTATTTCAAATGTGTTGCATGATTATATTCATAGATTCATAGATTAGTACTAGGCTAACTGCCCTTGTGAGCCATTTTAAACCTAGACAATTATCCCCTGTGAGATTCAAACCCTGTACCTTGTGTCTGTAAGGCAAACACCTTAACCATTAGGCCATCCTCCCAACCCTTAGGCCATCCTCCCAACCCAGATGTATGTATTAATAATAGTAAATTATATGGACGAATAACGTGTTATAATCATTAAAGTTTACATTCACGTGTCAAAACATTCTGAAGTTATCCACAACTATACTGGGTCAGTGAAAACATTATGCAGGACTGTCTATTATATCTGTATATTAATATGGACTTCAAACATACTATTATTACTGCTATTCCATAATTTTTACTTTTAAGACATGTAATGAACTGTGATGTCTCTTAGCTCAACTGGTTAAACAATTTTGAGAAGTGAATGCCATTTGACTATTTGTGGGTTCAAATTCCAGTATATCCAATTTTGGAGAAATTATTGGCAGTAATTCATTTAATATTGCAAATCGCATATGTAAGATCTATATTTATTTGGTATCTTGTATAGTACAGATTTTTACACATCTAGTATGGCTGTGGTGCATTGACGGCTATAGCCCCTAAGCCACGGATGATTAGGCATTTCTGTGATATCCACAAAGAGTCTATAAACATCATATAGTATGTATGAATGTTGAGTGATACCTACATTAGTAATCTCTAAAGCTTAAAATTCACAACAGTGTCTTCTAATCCATTTCTTCTTTCATCAGTTTAATATATGTAAAAGCAATGTATGCCATTAGGGCTAAAATAGGAGTGAACCTTGTAAACACAATGCCAGTACAAAAAGTGTGGATCTGTAATTCTTATGCTGTCTTATCTTACATAACTACAATAGAAATTCTCCAGTAAGCTTAAAGACAACTGGGATATATCTATAAGTCATGTATTAGTAAAATATACTTGCGATCACTTGCAGATTCTGACAGAATTTGTAAAATTTCTAATAAAAGGTTAATGAAGGTGAAGGGCAATCATGACCACATCACCACACAAACAGTAACTAACATTGGGTGCAGAACATGGGTGGAGAACACAGGTAACACACAACACCCAAGGAAATAGGGAGACAGAAAAGCAGATGTGGGTATGGGTGAAGAACGGGGATACACAAGAGATATGTTGGAATAGGAAAATCTGAGGGACAGTCAGAGGCACATGGACAATATCTTTTTGGTGGGAATAGACCCCATTTTTTTAAGAATAGAAAGAAAGATAAAGACAGGGAAAGAGAAGAAGAAGGCCATCACAGCAGCTATACCCATATATCACAACATATGTCAGGCAAAGGTAAAAAATAAACAGTAAGGAGAGATAAGTTACATACAGATGGCACACTGCACAACGTGGGCAATGGAAAGTTGACAAACAGGGTGTGGCTGTATACCAGTCATGGTGAAATGCAGAAATACATATGTGCCTATACACTATTACATTATAACATATTTCAAACTGTGGCAGTCATACCTGGATGTTTATGACCGATGGTACTTGTGTGTTGTAAGGTAGTACCTAAGGATCACAGTAAAGATTGGATAAATAATCATCAATAGTGCAAGTATAGGCTAAGCAACATTACAGATGAGCAAAGGCATCCCCTGGAATGCCAGAGAATACCAGCAGAGGACAAAACGGAACCTCAGGCTATACAAGTGAAAGTCAAACAGCCAAACACAGAGCCAAGCAGTAGTACCATAGAAAAGCAGCAAACTGAAAGCTACCTACACAAATAGGTGTATACAAGCTAAACAGATGTGTAATGGAATGCATATGTGGCACACATATCCCATGTCAAAGGCAACACACAGGTGTAGGCGTATATGTGTGACCTTCATTGGCCGAACAGGAAATTATTTGAAAGTAATGTCAATACAATGCACATACCAATGACATATAACAATAATACACGTTCACAAATGTATGATTAATGCAGGTTCCTATTAGGATGATGAAAACGCATTTTGTCGAATGCGTTTTCGTCGACACATAAAGAGCGAACAGGCAAAACAGTGACGTGGCTGTTCAGTGAATTCTTTCCCTGGGAAAGAAGTCGCATGACCGCTTCGTTGCTTTGCTGTGTTCTGCAGTGTAGAGTGGTCCCTTGTTTGGTATAGCTTCCGAGCGTGAATGTGCAACAGTTACTGACCTTAGGGTTAGGGCGTGGGTTAAGGTAAGTGCATATGTATGAAAGTGTTTACTGTTTTTTTTGCATTAGATGTATGGTTGAGTTACATGTGTATGTGTTTTCAACTGCTTACTTTTGTTTTGGGGGGTAGAATTAGGGTTAAGGTAAGTATGTATGTGTTTGGAACTATTTACGTAAATGTGCAAGAGTTACTGACCTTAGGGTTAGGGTGCGGGTTAAGGTACGTGCATACATTTTAAAATGTTTACTTTTTTTTCCCGTTAGATATATGATTGGGTTACGTGCATATATGTTTTCAGTTGTTTACTGTTTTTTGGGGTGGGTACAATTAGGGTTAAGGTACATGTGTATGTGTTTGAAAATGTTTACTGTTTTTTTTTTTTGTTTTGGTTGGAACAGCGATTTCTTTCCCTAGGAAAGAAATTGCTGTTCTGTGGTGTCGACATTTTCAGCTTTCGCTGAAAAAGGATCGCTGAAACATCATTCGCTGTTTTAAGCATTCAGTATAGACCCGATTAATGCTATACAACCATTATCAACTGTGCACATGAATTTCAACAATGTACACTAGTTAATATGTAACACACAAGTATAAAATAGCAAGGGTGTACTGCAAGCAGTAGCCATCAACTTGTGTGCATATGGTATGCATCTGCATAATGGCCATAGAGTTGGCACAAGGTGACCTTGCAGCATAACAACTGCATGAAAATGGACAAGAATTACAATAAAGGTGAACAAATACCATGCATATGTGCAAGTACATTACATAACTACAAAGGTGGAAAGGAGGTGGACAACATGGCCCCACATCAAAGAAGACATGGCATCAAAGCTCCATAGGCAAACAATAAAGCAGGGCAACAATATGTAAGGTGACACATTGTAAATTCATGTGTACACCACAAAGGGTGGTGTTGAAGTCAACCCAAACTACATTTAAGCAAATAGCCAATGGATGTCACATGGGTAGACTGCATTGTCAACGTCAGAAATGTGCACACACACAGTATTGTGCAATCATGTAACAGCAACAGGCATAGGTAAGCAAGCTAAGAATTGCTATCACATACACCTATACTGTCATGCCATTGAATAAACACCTGCGGTATGTGACTGACCCTGGTTATGACTGAGCAAAGAGCAGTCTTATTAGCAGCATTATAGCACATTAACATGAAGTCAGTGACTACTCACAGTTTCAAGGTACAATGGTGTTTTTCTTTTGATTAGAATATGTGCAGAGACATGTACATAAATTATTGTACAGTATATGTACACCATATGCCAAAATGTGTAAATTTATGTGAATAAGGAATGGATGTAGAAATGTAACATAGACCAAAGATGGCATATTGTAATGTTACTAAATAAATTATCATTACCATGGTGTATACATGAATGTTACACTGGGAACTATGTATTCAGTATAGGAGGACTGCCCATATGTACCAGATGCATTCCTATGACATAACATGGCATCAGCATTGCCATCACATGCCATGCACAATGACAGTATGCCAGTGTGACAGCATGACAAGGGAGATCGAAAACACGGGCAAAGACATGTCCTTCTGTTGAACATACATGACATGGCAATCCACAAATCATACCCATACCAATCTGGTATTTGTGGAATATGGGTAACATGTTTGTGAGTTGCTGTCAGTACCACACAAGTATACAATGGAATTGCTGTAGCAGTAGCAGCATGTTAACTACAAAAACTCAGGGACAGCTGAATGCTGAATGAAAGTCTAATGTGGTAATGTGTGTCATGCACCCATTGCAACATAATGCTAAATGTCACACAACATCTGCAGTCTTTGTCTGGATATGAATCACATAGCATAGGCATTGCAGCAAAATGCTGTGCATGCAGATGTTTGCAGATGCAGTCCAATCACTGATATGGCAAACACCATGATGACAGCATTACGTAAGTGGATTACACAGACAATACTTATGATGCTGAGGGATCACCCTGATGAGGATGAACATCATGAATGATCTCCAGAACTATTTCCTTAAATGATCCCACATAGCCTGTGCCATATCTTGGAAGAAATTCCCCATCATTTCCCTCATCTTTGTCCAAAAGACATCAGTCCCACGTCATGGATCTGCTTCCACTAATCATCATGTTGTGTTGCCAGATGTCATCTCCTCTGGGGTCCAGCAGGGTTGATGGCACATGCGTTTTCAGCTTCCTCATCTCTGTCATGGTTGTCAATATAATCTGCCAGTGGACTGGCATGCACTCATCTTGTATGTCTGATTGGTAAGCATCCACAGGTCACATGCTCTGTCAAAGTGAATCAAAACACAAGACAAAAATTACATATGCAAGTCTGCTACTACATGACTACATAACATGCCCTTTGTGACACAGTGAACAGGCAGAAAATGGTCATTATGAAACCTCAGAATACATTATGGCTATAGTCAATTGTACCACCATGTACATTGTATGTCAGTAATCAAAATCGTAACAATGAAAAACTATGTCTATCAGGCCACACATTCCTGTGGAAATCATAGCTAACAATCTGAAAATGATGTGTACATCTGCAATCTAACAGATGTTAAGTAACATCCCATCAACACGTGATGTCTGCATATAAGAATAAAGGTATATCAGCATACATTGCAGGTGTCATTCAAAACACATTCTCAGATGAAATGGCGTAAAATTATTGTGTAAGATAAGTATAATTAACCAATTTGCTGCTAGAGGATGGCTCTGTAGAACAGTGTGCTATGCTTTGTTTTCCGTACCTTACCAGCCACTGTAGTTGAAGGAAGTTTCCAGGTCAGGAGGTGGTATTAAGCTAACTGTATTGAGCATCTGTTACAAGTAAGGTGTAGAGTGTGCATGCAGAAGCAGCTATGTCAGGTATACAATAAACTATCTATTAAACTGCCATCATGTCTTCACTCGTCATTCACCATGGTGTCTGAAGGCTGATTCAAAGTTGTTTAAGTCTCGCCAAGTGTAACAAAGTGTTAGAAGCCATTTTAGTCTTTCAAAGTGCAACAAAATGTCCGAAGTTGTGTAAATCTGTTCAAACTGCAATGAATGTTCGCAGTAAGTCACACATACTTCTCCATGGTGCAGTGAATGTCTAAGGTGCTACAGGTACTTACATTTACTTTTGTGGAATATCAATTGAACTTCATAAACTGAAAAGTATATAAGGTGTTCGCATTTACTTTAACAGCACATCAGATGGATTTCTCAGACCCGAACCTTTGGTGTTTGATGGCAATGTTGCACATAATTGGTATGTATTTGAACAAGAATATAATGTTTTCATAGTGGCTGCACATTCTGATAAAGATTCATGCACCTGAGCATTTATTCTTCTCAATTTAGCTGGTTCAGAGGCCACTGAATGAGAATGCACTCTTGTATATGCACCTGATATTTATGTGGGAGAGGGAGAAAACCAAAGTATTATTACTCAAGCAGAAATGCAGGAAAATCCAGATTGTTGAAAACATAAATTCAGGGAACTGTGTAACCCTCAGACACGTATAATGATGGAAAGGCATAAATTTAACACAAGGAATCAAAAGCATGGTGAATCTATTGAAGCATATGTCACTGGTTTATGAAATAAACAAAAAGATGTAAATTTGGGGACTTGCAAGATGATTTAATAAAAGATAGTCTTGTGTGTGGCATAAATAATGATACAGTGAGGACAATTCTACTGTGTGATAGTGAATTAACACTTTGCAAAGCTATTGAAGTTTGCCAGATGCATGAGCTCACAGAAAAACATACGAATATGCTTGCTGTAATTGCTACTGCAAATGTCAACAGTATGCAACAGAAATGTAAGACAACAATGCCTCATAAGTTTAAACTGTAAAGCTTTACCTCATTAACTTCCACTGCTAATTGTCACAATTTTGGGGGCAGCCATGAATTCAAATTTGAAGTGTTTAGCTTATGGTCGGCAGTGTCGCAAATGCAAAAAGTGGAATCATTTCAAACATTTTGCAAATCAGCACTGACTTATACTAAGATTAATCTGAAGCAAGTAGTAAATCATATCAAGACTGTGGCAAGCTTGAATGGCAGTGATGAATCTTTTTATGTTGATGGCATTTCTGTGGCTGGTGTAACAGTTAACATATTAAGTTAATCCATGTCAGCAAGGAATTTATACTGTACAAATTAACGGGAAACCAACAGAGCTCAAAGTGGACCGTTACATGAGTTAACATGCAAAGATATAAAATGGTCTTGGTATGAGCAGCATCAAGAAGCATTTCATACTTTGAAAAAGAGAATTTCCAGCCCGCCTACACTCAAATACTATAATGTCCATAAACCTGTGACTCTCACTTGTGATGCTTCTCCATATGGTCTTGGAGCAATATATCTTCAGGAAGGCATTCTAGCTGCATATGTATCTCTTACTTTGACTCCAACAGAAATGCACTATGCTCAAATAGAAAAATAGCTTCTTGCAGTTGTGTTTACATGTTCCACATTCAATGACTATATGTATGGAAGACCAATTCAGATCGAAACAGATCATCAGCCATTTGTGATGATTTTGAATAAGCCAATACCGCTCCAGCAAGATTGTAATGTATGATGTAAAATTGCAAAAATACAATTTTAGTATTGTCTACAACAAAGGTAAACACGTATCTCACAGATGCCTTGTCTTGAGCACCCAGAAAGATGTTGGAGCAGCAGGAAAATGAGACAGCAGATTTCGAAGTTATGGAAGTCAAATACATTTCATCATCATGGCTTGATGAGTTAAGAAACCATACTGCTAAAGACTCAATTTTTCAAAAACTGAGCAATGTTATTAACCAAGGATGGCCAACACGTCAGACAAGTTTGCCACTTGAACTTCAACAGTTTTCCGTTACAGAGATGAACTCATTGTGGAGGATGGTATCATTATGAAAGCTCTGAAAGTGGTAGTTTTTAAATCATTGCAAAAGGAATACATAACAATCCTGCACAAAGGTCACCCAGGCACTAAATCGACTAAAAGTAGGGCAAGAGGTATTGTGTTTTGGCCCTCAGTGTCCAAAGATATTGAAAGATAGACCCTTTCCTGTTCAGTTTGCAACAGTAGTAAACCTCATCAGCAGAAACAACCTCATCAACTGCACCCAATCCCTGATTTACCATGCTGTACAATTGCTGTAGACATTTTCAAATGAAATGGTCAACACTCCCCCAGATTCAGTAAACTTCTGTGCAGGAATACCTTATTCCTGCATGGAAGGGATCATTCATGTGCAGCATGGCAGTGTGCCATGCATATTCATGAAGGCGTGCTGCTGTGCTGTAATACGGACATGGTTCTGTGTACGAGTGCAGGGGGTGTGTCTGAGAGCAGTGCTTTCACAATACACACACCCACTGCACCCCAGAATTGCTGTACGGCAATTTAAATAGAGCAAGATTGCTCGTAACACCTCCCAACCAATCAGGGTAAGAAATTTGGACAAAGCCATAAGAGACAATTGTCCCTACAAACCCAGAAAGTTGACAGAATAAAGGTTTAGCATTAGCATGAATTTGCAGCAGGGTATGAAGTATAAAATACACACCTCCCAACCCATTAGAGTAAGAAATCTGGACAAAGCCATAAGGGACAATTGTCCCTACAGACCCAGAAAGTTGATAGAAGAACAGGTTTAGAATTAGCATGGATATTCTGAAGGGTACAAATTAAAAAACACAACAAATAAATTTTGTTTTCACATGTGCAATAAAGTTTAAGCATAGCTGCGTGGGTGTGTTCGATGCTTAGCTAAGCTTAGCCCAGCTGAAATGGCATGATGAGTAAATAGCAATAGACATCCACCATAAGCATAAGTGCAATAGTGTAGCAGGTTAGCGCGTGTGTCTTGTGTATAGTCATTCATGGTTCGAGCCTCACCAAAGCCATTTCCATTTTGTATGTGTAAACATTACAATTTTAATTTATTTGTATATTTATGTAGGGAGCAACTTATATTTCTTAACCAGAGTAGTGTATTAGGCCCAGATCTGAGGTGTCAGTGTAATAAAAGTAGTGAAACCCCCATATAAGCACAAATGCCCCATACAGTATAGTCACACAAGAATAAATGTAATTACAACACACTGGGGATGTCAGGGAATGTAAACAAATTTATATTATGTAATTAATGATGAATAAATCCCATACAGGTGGTAGTCCAATAAAATAAAACATAAGCAATGTTAAGCATTGTACAGCTATGCTGACCAAGTGTAAGCATTGTGTGCATATGAATGCTAAGCAATGAGTAGCCCAGCTAAGTGGATTTGCCCATTAGTAAACAATGCTGAACCTGCCCCTTTAAGCACTGCCAACCTTAGCTAAGCAGGTTTTCCCATAGCTTAGCTTAGCTCAGCATATTCAAAACCATCCAATCATGGCAAAGGTTGGGAAATCAGCAGTATTTAATCCCTGCAGGTGGAAATACAGCCCATTAACTGGTTGTAGCTCCCCACTGTAGGCAGTATGGCAGGTATTGGAGAGGGCATGCACTTTTGGGCGTAGCACTGGGGCATGCAGGAATCCAAGGTCATGGTAGGACTCCTGGTAAAAAAAATGACATGAGACTGCTGCAGAACCAGTACCAGGGCTCCCAATATAAAGCAGAAGTCTGGGAAAGTCTCGCCCATGGTCTCACCAGTGCCACTAGTATCACTCATAATGGTGAGCAGGTCCGTCACCACTATGCCGACTTGAAATGGAGAAAGAGGGAGCTCTTGAAACAGTGGGTCGAAGAAGCAAGATAGAGGTGTGATGTCCCAGCAGTGTGTAAGTTTTCATAGTAATAACTGTTTATCAAAGTCCAGCCTGTGTATGTGATGGATAGGAATACCTAAATGTTTCTCTAGTTTTCATTACAGCTCCAGCTGAGCAAGCTGCAAACCAGAAAGCCCATGCCAGTAGGTTGCAAAGGCTGCATTGTGAGGCTGGTGAGTAACAATCTTGCTTGTAGTAGTCATACTAAATAAATATAAAGGAGTAGAATGTCACCTGGCAGTATAAAAATGTGTATGGTTTGTAATGAATAAACCAGACAATATGACAGTAATAGTCCCATATAGGTCATATTTAAATAAAACTGTAACTGCCTGGCAATAAAGTTCTAAATCCTGGACTGGTTGTGTTTACTCTGGTATTGTATGGCTTGACATGTTGCATTCACCAAGATCTGATATCTGAATAGTAATGTTGTGTTAACCACTGTTTCCCACACTGTGCTACATAAAAAATATGTTTTGGAATGTCTGTATAAGAATGTTGTAATTACAAGGTCAGAGTGTACAACCAAGAGAGACTTAGACAGAAAGCACTAACAAAAGAAATAGCAGTTTCTCAATAGCTCACTCTGATGCAATGCAAATTGTATTTTTAGCAGACACAGCCATGGTTCAAATCCCAGGAGTGGTAGTAAGCTGTATGCATAATTTCAACTAGAATTTTGTGAATATGTGTAGAAACAGTCAGGTAGTTTTAACAAACATTCCCACCACAGGTCTTCCAGGTAAAAGAACTGTAACTGCCTGGCAATAAAGTTCTAAATCCTGGACTGGTTGTGTTTACTCTGGTATTGTATGGCTTGACATGTTGCATTCACCAAGATCTGATATCTGAATAGTAATGCTGTGTTAACCATTGTTTCCCACACTGTGCTACATAAAAAATATGTCTAGGAATGTCTGTATAAGACTGTTGAAATTACAAGATGAGATTGTATAACCAAGAGAGACTTAGACAGAAAACACTGAAAGAAAAAGCAGTTTCTCAGTAGCTCATTCTGATGAAACACAAGTTGTATTTTTAGCAGACACAGCCATGGTTCGAATCCCAGGAGTGGTAGTAAGCTGTATGCATAATTTCAACTAGGATTTTGTGAATGTATTGAAATAGTCAGGTAGTGTTAACAAACATTCCCCCCACAGGTTTTCCAGGTAAGAGAACTGTAACTGCCTGGCAATTAAGTTCTAAATCCTGGACTGGTTGTGTTTAGTCTGGTATTGTATGACTTCACATGTTGCATTCACCAAGATCTGATAGCTGAATAGTAATGTTGTGTTAACCATTGTTTCCCACACTGTGCTACATAAAAATATGTCTAGGAATGTCTGTATAAGAATGTTGTAATTACAAGGTGAGCTTGAACAACCAAGAGAGACTTAGACAGAAAACACTGAAAGAAAAGAGAGCAGTTTCTGAATAGCTCACTCTGATGAAATGCGAATTGTTGCATTTTTAGCAGACACAGCCATGATTTGAATCCCGGGAGTGGTAGTAAGCTGTATGCATAATTTCAACTAGGATTTTGTGAATATGTGTAGAAACAGTCAGGTAGTGCTAACAAACATTCCCCTACAGGTCTTCCAGGTAAGAGAAGTAGAAAGTAGCTATAAGATGGTTGAATTATACACTGTGTAAAAACATACCACTGCCCAAACCAAGGCCATACGGTATTGTAACAATACCTGTAGAGTAATGATTAGAGCAATGATCATTAAAGTTGTGAGTTCTGCAAGGATATACAAGTTGTAAATTTACATTCCCCTACCATATCTGCGACAATAATCTAAACACACAAATCAATGGGTATGTTTTACACCAAACCTCCTGTTGGGACATATGTCCTATTGTTCTACAAATATTGAAATGTGTTTCTATTAATGTTCCATATTGAAATGCTATCATTGGTGACCTGTTGCTATCAATGTAATCTGCATGCCGTTGTAATGGCCACTGTGGTTCCATATATGCATATGTTCTGTTTGCTATGCAACTGTTCCAAATCTGTTGTTTTGGGTTAATGAGAATATCTCTGCATGCTCTTATCACTAATCCTGGATTGTGTTGACTATAACTAACCCACATATGTTATAAAACTGCAACACCTTAGCATGCTTGGGAAGGCCAGTCCCAGTGGACCCACCGCTCCCACCTCATTTGGCTGTGGCACCAGGCCCCAGCACATCTGGGACCCAGACAGGGACCTCCTCGTCCACTGGTCCTGCACTACCTTTGGGTGGAACTGCTTCAGGGGATGGGGCTCATCACCCCGGGAGCAGGAGCGGACAGCATGCCATCACCCGAAGCCAGGTCCGGGGACTGGTGTGTAGCAAGCTTTGAAAGGAGTTTGGAGATCTGCTACACCAGCTTGAGGGCCGCATGGCACAATTAGAGGGTCAGCCTGCTCTTCCTGCTCAGCTCCCAGCATAGCTACCTTTGGGGGCCATGAAGGTGCAGTGTTTACTGACCATGGGTGGGGACCTCAGTCCCACTGTTTCAATTTGGGGGCTCATGGGCTTCTGATTTCCAAACACCCCTCTCCATCCAAGGGGTTTACCCTCCACATGTCATATACCTCCCTTGTATGCTGTCTTGTCTGTCTTGTCTGTCTTCCTACCCAAGGTACCTCCCCAAATATACTGACCATCCTTCCCCAACATCCCACTCTCACCTTAAAAAAAGGGCAATCTGTTCCCAAAAAATTTTTCACCCCATACATACCTGTCCATTTCACACATGTGTCCACTGGACGCACACAATCTGGTCTAATTGGCTTCACAACACATTATTGTTGTCCTCACCCCTGTCTCTGGGGTTTGACTGTCCAAATATATCTCCAAATTCAGTATATATGCACAGCTGTTGCTGTAGAAGAAATGGACAGCTATGGACCTTCCCTACTCTCATCCTGCACATCCCCAGCTACTTTCCCTATTGTCTATCCTTCTGTGTGCCCCCTTTTTCACCACTTTCCTATCACGCCTTTTTTTTTCTTTTAAAGAAATTAGCATGGGGTAAGTGGGAGTAAGCCGTTTTAAGCAGTAGTAAGCAGGATTAAGCCTGTTTGCATGGTGCTAAGCAATACCTATACAGATTAAGCACTTTTAAGGCAAACTGTCTGTAAACATATTTAACCAGAAATTAGCATTGCTTACTGCTGCGCAAACCTGCTTAAAAATGCCTTAATCACTCTGTATCCAACAGCCCTTGTTCTGCCCAGCAACAAAATAATCAGCCCTTGCAAGTCTTTAACACAGGACCCTCCATGCTATAGCCCCTGCAATTTACCACTAAGCCACCTGAGCTGTAGATATTCCTGATGTTTTTCAAACATATCATGCAGCACAGTCATTCAACAGTAGGGAAAATGTATTTATATATATATATATATATATATATATATATATATATATAGAGAGAGAGAGAGAGAGAGAGAGAGAAAGAGGTGTATATTGTTATATATGAACAATTACGTATAATTATTATAATTAAAACTCAACTAGCACCCTGGCTAACAACAGACACCAAAACCAAAATAACAACTAGAGACAAAGCGTGGGATAAATGGCGCACTACCAAACTACCCCTAGATCGTATCAAATTCCAACAACTTGGAAATGAGACTAAAAAAGCCATCATACTAGATAAGAACAATTACTTCTACAATCTGCAACATAAACATCAGAATAACCCTCAAAAGTACTGGGCAGGCATAAATAAACTTCTCCAACCAGGCAAATCCACTAATCTGACTCCAGGAACATTATCTGACAAGAGCCAAGAAGATATAGCCAATTAATTCAATACTTTCTTCACAGAAACCATCCAGTCATTAGCTAACCAACTTTCTCCTCCCCACACTTCTATAAACACTATACCCAACTCACCACTCTCTTTTAACTTCCAGCCAGTGTCCACATCCTTTATCAGATCCCTTTTGAAAAAACTGAAGCCAACCACCCTTTCAGCTGATCTTCTGCCGGCTGAATACCTGCAAATTGCTGTAGATGTCATAGCCTACCCTATCTCAATCCTAATTAACAGAACCATAACCGAGGCCTCAATCCTCTCAATTTGGAAAATATCCTATGTTATTCCACTCCACAAAGGAGGTTCATCCACAGAACTATCCAACTATAGACTTATAGCCATACTATCACCACTTGCCAAAATTATGGAAAAGTGCATGCACAACCAACTAATGCTCTATCTAACCCAAAATAAACTACTCACAGACTCTCAACATGGATTCAGACCCCATCATAGTACAACCACTGCCCTCCTCTCTTTTACTGAAAACATTAATCTTAACCGGAATAATAAAAACATATCCTCCGCTCTCTTCCTGGACCTATCAAAAGCCTTTGATATGGTAAACCATCAGTTACTTCTATATACTTTAAAAACCCTGTATCTAGATACTCCAGCCCTTGACTGGTTTCAAGCTTACCTCACTGGGAGACAACAAGCAGTAATGTGGCAAAACAAGCTCTCCTGCCTACTACCAAATACCATAGGAGTTCCTCAAGGTTCCATATTAGGACCTCACCTCTTTTCAGTCTTCATAAACGACATCCAAACAGTCATCCCTGAAGCCACCTGCATTCAATATGCAGATGACTCGACTATAATATGTTCCAATGCCTCTCTTGCAAATCTAACTACCACCCAACATAGCTTCACCAAAGTCGAAAACTGGCTTGCCAACCATCTCCTGATTTTAAATCCAAACAAAACCAAGTTACTTCTCTTCTACCCAACCAATAGATCTCCGACTGAAAACTTCACTATAAAATCCAATAATGGGACCATCATCTCCCCAGACACCTATACAAAGCTATTAGGAGTAAACATTGACAATAAACTCAGATTTGATATACATATCAACCAAGCCATTAAGTCAGTCAACAAGAAACTTGGGACCCTATATAGAATTAAAGCCTTCCTTGCCCCGAATGCCAGGGCAGCCACAGCCCATTCACACCTTCTCTCTACCCTACTATATGCCTCTCCTGTCCTCACTCACCTTAACAAATCTGATCTGGCCAAGCTCTCATCCTGCTATAATCACATTGCCAGGTTCGTTACAGGCCTACCCTACAGAACACACCACTGTACTAACCTGAAAAAGCTTGGATGGATAGAATTCCCACACCTTCTTCACCAGTCCCAACTCATAGAGGCCTTCAAAATCCTTAAACAACCTGAGAATACCCCAGCACTAAAAACTTAATGACTCCCTACTCCAATCTAAGCTGCCTTCACTCAGCAAACACACTCCTTGTCCAAACAACTAAATCTCTCAATCTAGGTGGTGACGCTATTTGCCAACACCACTGGTAAAATATGGAACTCTCTCCCAAATAACATCATGCTTGCAACTTCTCTAAGTCAATTCAAAAATAGTCTAAAACTCCACTTCAAGTCACACTGGCTATGTCCTTGCTCAAACCCAGACTAGCTCTGTGCCATTAACTAAAACATAAACAACTAGCTAAGATGATAAGTGCTTTGTATACTGCGATAAAGAAATATGTATCCTGTTTAACTCTATGTCATTATACTGCCTACCGTCCTTGCTAATATGTTATTAATGTTACATTTGTAGTGATCTCAGTAATAGTAATGGCAGCCTTGTACTTGTATGTAAATAACCTATGTTTTTGTTAAGTTCTTTCAGCTCATTTACTGTACCTAATTATCAATGTAACTCTGTTGGAGCTTTTCTCCCCAGGCCTCCGCTGAAAAAGGACATGTATCCAGTCGGACCATCCCGGTTAACAAATGTAAAATAAATATAAAATAAATAAATAATAATGAACACAGATTAATCACCTTTGATAATTCACAGCCCTCCTACCCCCACTGCACAGGTAACCACCATGAAAAGCCTTTCCAAAGCTAACTATGGCCTCATAAAATCAGACGTGCGTAACCTCATGGCAGCCATGCAAATGGAGACTAGTTGCATGACAGCTGAATCAAACAACAATGCACTATGAACACATACACAAATGCATGGGTAGCACCTTACCCAATACAACCAGGACTCTCACCTCCAAAAAAGGAAGCAGATCTGGTGGTCCCCTGCCATAAAGAAACTGTTCAACAGAATGAGGGAACCAATATGGAATAAGGTGAAGACCCAAGACAGGAAATAAACCTTTATCAGCCTCACTGAATAGTTGAGAACCCTCATCAAATACTACAAAGTTAGCTATGAGAACAGATTTGGAGCACATAGTAAAGACAACCACAAGGCCTCATACAGTTATGTGAAGAATCTCCATGGCACTACCAAGAATTGTTCTGAGCTACTAGACAATGGTACCTCCCAGACTGAGCCAACAAATAATGCCAGTATACTGGCTGGCATCTTGAATGTAAACATTACCCCTCACTCACCCCAAAGGACCAGTCACAATAGCAGTACACCACCAGGCACCCAGTATTACTGCAGCACAGGTTAAAACACGACTTTCCAAGGCCAAGAATACAGCTTCTATGGGAACTGAGAATATCCCTGGCTGTTTTATACATGAACTACAGAGTGACCTGGCACCTTACCTGTGTGGCCTGTTCAAGCACAGCCTTACCTCAGGCATTGTCCCTACTAGATTGTGCAGTGCTACAGAAACTCCTCTCCACAAACAAGGTGTAACTGCAGACCATGGGAAATTCCGCCTCAACTACCTGACAATTCTGTTATGTGAAGCTATGGAATGTATCATCATGCAACTAATAAACAGGGATATGGGAATCTGGAGACTCAGGATCCCACACAGTTTACCTTTGTGAAGGGTAGGACATACCTTCTCATTCAACCTGGTCAACTTCTTGCCATCAGTCACCTGAGCTGTGGATGAAGGCAAGGTGACACATACAGCCTACATTGATCTTGCCAAAGCCTTTGATAACATTCCCCACTCAGTAAGCTCGGCATCAACCCCTATATCACTAGGTAGGAACAGAGGCACAAACACAGGGGTATATTGGACATGCTGCTGTCATACATTGAGACAGTTGCAGATGTCACTGGGTTTCTTGTAACATCCTTTATGAAGAATATGATGTCGGTAATACCAATAGATGTATTTACTGACTGCATTCCCCAAAGTCCACAATTCATTTACCAAGGACACCAACTGTCTAGTGAACATGGGTAGTATCTCAGGTTATCTGCAGTCACACTTGCATGTTACACCAGCTACAGTGCTCTGGTTGACAGAAATAGTTTAACACATATTGTATCATTACATTAGTACTTTTAACAGTGCTGTTTAAAGTAAGAGTAGATTGCAGATTGTAATACTGAAATCATACACCCCTGCATGCAAAGCTGGACTCTGAGTACTGAGTATCTTGCTCTTGGTGTTTGAGCTGTAAGTTTATATGTATCTTCTATTGGATATCGAGCTGATATGTTGATATTAACTGTAGACTACTATGTTTTTTGGACATGTCATTGAGGACTACATTCATGTAGTAATAGCATACCTTTCAGTTTCAGACATATATCTTTCAAAACATTCATCCTAATGCATAACCTCTTGGCTATCTACTTTCTGTCTGTCCTCTGTACAGATGTGCAGATTTCAGGTATTGCTATGGCCATACCACTATGGAGGTGCCCATATTGTATTATGCTGTGGGCCTGGACACTGCTGCTAGTTCCGAAATGTAGGACATTCCTTAATGTGGGCCTTGCTTCATTTCCTTGCCTGTGTGAGGGACATTACAGAGATGGTGGCCTACAGATTCACATACATTGGGTGGCAATACGTCACAGGACAGGACATGTGGAGACAGCCAACTAACATGGAGGACAGATCCCCAGATTTGTGAACAGATTCTATGTCATCAGTGCTGTTATACACATGGTGGATTGATAGACTGACAGGGTTTGTGTCGACATGCATTTATTGTGTGATGTCATGACTCACAGTGATATGTCTCTGAGTTACCTGTCACTGGCACGCTGTCCAAAGACTGGCCACATGACTGCCTGTTATGTTTTGTGTGTTCACCAGACAGTTGGTGTCCTTAGTAAATCACTTGTGGACTCTGGGGAATGCAGTCAGTAAATGCTAAGCAGATTCGCACACTGGTAAGCGAAGCCTACATGGTGTAAGTACCTTTTCATTTAACCATACATTAGCATCACTTACCGTCATGCAAACCTGTGCAAAGATGCTAAAAGCTGCTCAATATATATATATATATATAACTGCCTTAACCACACTGTATCCAACAGTCCTTGTTCTGCCTAGCAACAAAATAAACAGCACTTGCAGGTCTTGAACCCAGGACACTGCATACCATAACCTATTCAATTTACCAGTAAGTCACCTCAGCTGTATTGTTGAGAATGTTTTCTGAATCATACCCTTCTTTACGGCCAGTTTGCAATAGGGAAGACACAAGTGTGCAATTAGGAAGGATTGGTATCTATAAATATATATATATCTGAGTAGAAACATACATAGAGAGAGAGTGAGATATGTAGGGAGATCCATATATGTGTGCAACAATATATAGATGTATTACCAATAAATACTGAGATGTACACACACACACACACACATATATATATATATATATATATATATATATATATATATATATATATCTTCTTCTCTTTCAGCTGTTCCTGTTAGAGGTTGCCACAGTGGATCATCTGTTTCCATTTCTTCCTGTCCTCTGCATATTGCTCTGTCACACCAACCACCTGCATGTCCTTTCTCACCACATCCATAAACCTTATCTTAGACCTTCCTATTTTCCTCTTACCTGGCAGCTCCATCCTTAGCATCATTTTCCCAATATACCCATCATCCCTCCTCAGCACATGTCCATACCAATGCAATCTCGCCTCTCTGACTTTGTCTCCAAACCGTCCAACCTGAGCTGACCCTCTAATATACCGATTCCTAATCCTGTCCATCCTTGTCACACCCAGTGCAAATCTTAACATCTTTAACTCTGCCACTTCCAGCACTGACTCCTGCCTTTTTGTCAATGCCACCATCTCCAAACCATACAGCATAGCTGGTCTCAATACCCTCTTGTAGACCTTCCCTTTCACTCTTACTGGTACCCGTCTGTCACAAATCACTCCTGACACTCTTCTCCACCCATTCCACCCTACCTGTACTCTCTTCTTCACCTCTCTTCCACACTCACCATTACTCTGAACTATTGATCCCAAGTACTTAAACTCATCCACCTTCGCCATCTCTACTGCCTGCATCCTCACCATTCCTCTATCCTCCCTCTCATTCATACACACATATTCTGTCTTAGTCCTGCTGACCTTCATTCCTCTCCTCTCTAGAGCATATCTCCACCTCTCCAGGGTCTCCTCAACCTGGTCCCTACTCTCACTACAGATCACAATGTCATCTGCAAACATCATAGTCCATGGGGCCCTCCTGTCTGAGCTCATCTGTGAACCTGTCCATCACCATTGCAAATAAGAAAAGGCTCAGAGCTGATCCTTGATGTAATCCCACCTTCACCTTAAACATATCTGTCACTCCCACTGTCGACTTCACCACTGTCACATTACTCTCGTACATATCCTGTACCACTCTTACATACTTCTCTGCCAGTCCTGCTTCGTTATACAATAGCACAACTCCTCTCTAGACACCCTATCATATGCTTTCTCCAAGTCCACAAAGACACAATGCAACTCCTTCTGACCTTCTCTATATTTCTTCATCAACACTCTCAGAGCAAACATCACATCTGTAGTGCTTTCCCAGCATAAAATCATACATAGGTTCATAGGTTCATAGGTTCATACAAGGCTATCTGCCCAAGGGCATTTATAAGCCTAGCCCATAGTTATGTGGCTTTCGCCACCCCTTTAGTTTGAATAAAAACTATGCCTATCATTTTGCTGTGCCTCTGTCAAGCAGTGACACTGAAGTAATCCCTGGGGTATATCTGCAATCTCCCATCCATTGGTCAAGATTCCTCTTGAACAAGGCCAGAGAGGTGCTCTGCCTCACACGTACGGGATTTTGTTCCACAGCATAGGGAGTCTCTGGGTGATGAATCTGTCCCTCCAGCACGTTCTATTTATAACCGTGTCAAGGTTTAAGTCTCCGCCCTTGTGGTTCTGAGGGATCTAGATTTTTAAGGTGAAGCATATTCATCAAATCTGGGTTTGACATGGCCTTATATGTCAGGCACAGGTCACCTCTGAGCAAGCGGTATGAGACTGAATAGAGCTGGAGTTCTTTCAGTCGGGCAGCATAAGACATATTTTGAGACCCTTTATACTTTTGGTGAGGAACTTTGGGGCCTTTCAAGCTGCAGCAGGTGTCTGGTCAGATACATTCGAAGGGCATTGTACTCAATCATAGGTCTAATGAGTGATGAGTACAGGGGACGATGACCTCCCTTGATCTAGATGTGAATCCCTTCATGATCAGGTGGGTGATATAGAAGGTTTTCCTAACTACTTTAGCAACATGAGTGTCAAACTAAAGCGAAGGCTACTGTCAACCTGGGTCCCCAGATCTCTGATGACTTTTTCTGTGCTCAGTGGATTGCCACCTATATGGTAGCTAGGGTAACCTTGTTTTCCAAGGGTATGACTATGCATTTTTGGCTTAACTTCAGGCCATGGCTCTGGCACCAGTTATCCATTTCTGTGAGGCCCTTCTGGAGGATATCTGTGTCAGATGTGTTTTCGACTATGGCCAGTTTGCAGTCATCTGCAAACTTTGTCAGCCATAACCCTCCTGTGTTTGCTTGTACTTCAGAAAAGTAGATGCGAACAAGAGTGGACCCAGGACTGAGCCCTGTGGGACACCACTTGTGACAGACTTTGAGTCTGACATGGCTCCAGCAACTCTGACCCTGTGGGTTCTGTCACTTAGCCAGTTCGACCCATCTTGTGATGTATGGGTTTACATTCAAGCTGATGAGTTTTTCATGATACCTGAGTGGGGTATTGTGTCAAGGCCTTTGCCAGGTCGAGGTAGGCTGTATGGACTGCCTTTCCTCATCAATGGCCTTGGTGACTGTCTCAAAAAGTCAACCAAGTTTAAGAGGCAGGATCTGCCTTGACAAAGCCAAACTGGGTTGGATCCAAAGTCTGCAAGTTCCTATGTCTTTATTTATGAGTTCCATTATGATCCTCTCCATGGCTTTGCAGATAAGGCTTGTCAAGCTAATGGGGCAGTAATTTCCAGGGTCTGTGGAGGCACCGCCCTTATGAAGTGGGACCACAGTCGCCACTCCTTGGTACGTATCCTGAGGTGAGGCTAAGATTAAACAGCTGTCCTAACTGTGGGTTTAATTCCTCGTTGAGTTCATGAAGCACACAGCGGGACACCATCCGTCCCATGGATGCTGTGTTTTTGCCTTAGTGAGGGCAGTTCTCACCTGGGCGTTGGAGATGTTTGGGGGGCTACAATCCTCTGGAATAGATATCTCTCCTTTTGGGGGGGTGAAGTTTGCACTGAACCTGTCAGCCAGTATGTTGGCAATGTGTGTAGGTTCAGTAATTTTCACATCATTTTGAACTAATTCTGAGCATATCTGGGAGTTTCCTCCTATGTTTCTAACATAGCTAAAGAAGGCCTTATGATTCTCTTTAGAGTCCTTGGCGATTTTTCTCTCAAAATTTGCCTTGGATGATTTTATGAGAGCTCTTAGTTTTTTACTTATAATGATCAAAGGTGTCTTACCTTTCAAGGATTTTGCTCTATCTTGTAGTAGCTTCCTCCTTTTGTTGTAGAGCTTGTTTATGGCTGGGGTCCACCAGACTGACGCTTGCCTTTGGTACAGAGAGTCTTAGTTTTGTTTGGGATTGCCTGATCCATGCAGTCCTGTAGGTGCTGGTAGAAGGCATTTGTAAGTGATTCAGCGGTTTGAGTAATGTTTACCACTGGCTCAGGGCCTTAAAGGAGACCACACTAGTTTTTAGAAGTGTGAAATCGGCTTTTGAGAAGTTTTTCACTGTGTTCTTTTGTTTCAGGTGGGGGGATGAGGACCTCCAGCAGATTAGTTTATGATCTGATCTCACCAGTGAGGGGTATACTTCGTGTTGAACATTTTGATCCCATGTTCGTGATGATGAGATCAAGTATGTTTTCTCCTCTTGTGGAGTTACTTCTTAGATGTTCCATGGCATTTGAGTTTATGAACCCAGGAATCTTTGGGTTAGAGTGTTAGGGCTTATGTGAGTGTTCCCAGTCTATATTAGGGTAGTTGAAGTCACCTAGTATGATGGTGTTTGGAGATACATTTATCCCCTCCAATGTTTTCAGGAAGGCCATGTGAGGTTCCTGAGTTTGAGAGGGTGGCCTGTAACATGCTACAAATTGCAGAGCAGTCTTGCCTATGGTTAATTGCACCTGGATGGTCTCCGATGCATCGTGCGTTGCCACCAACCTTGAGGTGTGGGTGTCCTTTATGAATATGGACACTGCTGATTGCTAGTCATCACCTCCCTTCTTAACCTAGCTTCCACTACTCTTTCCCATAACTTCAAGCTGTGACTGATCAGTTTTATCCCTCTGTAGTTACTACAACTCTGCACATCACCCTTATTCTTAAAAATAGGTACCAAAACACTTTTTCTCCACTCCTCAGGCATCCTCTGACTTTCCAATATTTCATTAAATAATCTGGTTAAAAACTCCACTGCCATTTCTCCTAAGAATCTCCATGCTTCCACTGGTATGTCATCTGGAACAACAGTCTTTCCATTCTTCATCCTCTTCATAGCTGTCCGTACGTCCTCCTTGCTAATCTGTTTCACTTCCTGATTCACTATTCCTACATCATCCAACCTTCTCTCTCTCTAATTCTCTTCATTCATCCAGCCCTCAAAGTACTCTTTCCATCTGCTCAACACACTCTCCTCACTTGTGAGTATGTTTCCCTCACTATCCTTTATCACCCTTACCTGCTGCACATCTTTTCCAGCTCAGTCCCTGTGTCTAGCCAGTTGGTACAGGTCCTTTTCTCCCTCTTTAATGTCCATCCTTTTCATACAACTATCCATATGCCTTATCCTTAGCCTTCACCACCTCTCTCTTTGCCATGCTCCTCATCTCCTTATACTCCTGTCTACTTTCTTTATCTCTCTGACAATCCCACTTTTTCTTCACCAGCCTCTTCCTCTGTATACTCTCCTGTACTTCCTCATTCCACCACCAGGTCTCCTTGTCCTCCTTCGTCTGTCCAGATGTCACACCAAGCACTTTCTAGCTGTCTCCCTTACCATCTCTGCTGTAGTTACCCAGCTATTCGGTAACTCTTCACTGCCCCCCAGTGCCTGTTTTAACTCTTTCCTGAACTCCACCTTACAGTCACCCTTTTTCAACTTCCACCATTTGATCCTTGGCACTGCTCTCACACTTGTCCTCCTCTTCTTGATCACCACCATCATCCTACAGACCACCATTCTATGCTGCCGAACAAAACTTTCCCCGTCATCACTTTACAGTCTCCAGTCTCCTTCAGACTGACCCTCCTGCATAGGATATAATCCACCTGTGTGCATCTTCCTCCACTCTTGTACATCACCCTATGCTCCTCCCTCTTCTTAAATTACATGTTCACCACAGCCATGTCCATCCTTTTCACAAACTCCACTACCATCTGACCTTCTGCAGTCCTCTCCTTAACACCATACCTGTCGATCACTTCCTCATCCCCTTTGTTCCTTTCACCAACATGCCCATTGAAATCTGCTCTAATCACCAATCTCTGATCCTTGGGTACACACACCACCTCTTCATCTAACTCACTCCAAAATTTTTCTTTCTCATCCATCACACACCCAGCTTGTGGAGCGTGTGCACTAACAACATTCATCATTACACCATCAATTTCCAGCTTCATAAACATCACTCTATCAGACACTCTTTTCACCTCCAAAACACTCTTGGCATACTGTTCCTTCAGAATAACCCCTACCCCATTTCTCCTCCCATTCACACCATGATGGAACAATTTGAACCCACCTCCTATACACCTGGCCTTACTCCCCTTCCATCTGGTCTCTTGCACACACAATATATCAACCTTCCTTCTCTCCATCATATCAGCTAGCTCTCTCCCTATACCAGTCATACTGCCAACATTCAAAGTTCCTACCCTCACTACTACACTCCTAACCTTCCTCCTCTCTTTCTGCTTTCGGGAATGCCTACCTCCTATTCTTCTCCTACAGCCAACAGTAGCCCAATTTCTGCCCTGTTGGCTAACAGTACTGGTGGCAGTCATTGTTAACCCGGGCCTCGACCGATCCAGTATGGAAATCTGTATTGTTGTCCACATATGTTATTTGGCAGAGGTTTTACACCGGATGCCCTTCCTGATGTAACCCTCCCCATTTACCCATTTATCCGGGTTTGGGACAGGCACAAAGAAATACAAAGGCTTGTGCAACTCCAGTGGCTGGGGGTATATATATATATATATATATATATATATATATATATATATATATATATATATATATATATATATATATATAGGTATATGTATGTATAGATATATACACACACACACACACACACACACACACACACACACACACACACACACACACACATATATATATATATATATATATATATATATATATATATATATATATATGGGATCCCGACACATGCTCGACTAGCATATGTCCGAATCACAAAACATCGAACACACATACACGAAAGTGCTTAACAGCGACAAGCGCTTCCATGTATGTGTGCCTGTTTCGTAGATTGGACTACAGTGCAGGTAAGGGAAAATTCCCTTTTCTTCACTGTAGTGTGATCTCGGAGTTAGAATAATAAAGTGGGGGGTGAGGGGGGTGAGTAGATTTTTTTTTGAACCACACATACATGGAAGCGCTTTTCGATGTTAAGCGCTTTTGTGTATGTGTGTTCAATGTTTTGTGATTCGGACATATGCTAATCGAGCATGTGTCCTAGACCCATATATATATAATATATATCGATATATATATATATATATATATATATATATATATATATATATATATATATATATATATATATATATATACACACACACACACACACACACACACACACACATATCTATGTATATACATATACATATATATATATATATATATATATATATATATATATATACAAACACACGTGTATGTATATATATATATATATATATATATATATATATATATATATATATATATATATATATATATATATATATATATATATATGTTGTATATACAAACATACACATGTATATATATATATATATATATATATATATATATATATATATATATATGTATATACATATATATATATATATATATATATATATATATATATATATATATATATATATATATATATATATATATACACATACATGTCTCAAAATGCCCATACAAACATATGCTGCTGATAGACCACCCACAACTAGGGCAGCATGCACAGTTGAATACAAAAGCAGCCATGAAACTCACATCTGCCTCCCAGTCCAAATAAATAAATGAACAGTACACTGCTACAAAATCATGATAGGCCATACACAATGGCCAGACATACAACAACCTTTTAGCAAAACAAATAAAATGTCTGAACATAGCAAAGAAAAATACAACCAGCCAGTAATTCACACATGTTTATTATACTCTGATGTCTTGGCCAAAGCCTTCAAGGAGTAAACATTACCAGAAATACATGCCTTAATCACAAAAAGCAATTAACACCTAATTACATAATTGAATGCACAGCCTCCAATTACACTCGTCATTTAACCCCCTACAGGATAAAGTATCACAGTTAATATTAATACATTGAGTCTGTACATAACAATTGTCCTTTTAAGAATATTTCATCACACTGAGTAACAGATGTTTTCAGAAACAGTACCTTGAGACTCACTACTGTCCCCACGGTGTGACTTATTCAAATGTACAGCTGTAGAACTGACATATTTTTTATCAGTAATATGTCTGATGTGTTCTAACAGCCTAGTTTTAAAACGTGTTACTGTCCCCATATAAAATATGTTACAAAGCCATCTAAGAGCATTCTCTATACACCAGCCTCTTGAATGTACAGACTTCAACATGTTTCCCAGCCATTCCCCTCAACAGGAATTACAGCACTAAATAATGATAGACCAATATACCTATCCCCCTACTACTGTATGGCATCTGGACAAAACCTGACATAATTAGTGGACAGAAGCCCAAATACAGGGCCATATATGAAATATTGATGGTATACATTGAGAAATTTGCTGGTGTTACAGGGTTTGTTGTAACATCTTTTCTGAGGATAAAGTCAGAAAAACAAATGGATGTTACCATATACATAATGCAGTCACCAGAGTATGCTACTGATTTGCCAAGGACAGCACCTGTCTTTGGAACAGCCCATACATAACAGGCTAACCTGTGGCCATTATGTGGATGGCTCTACAGTTAAGAGCTATGCAGAGACAGAACTTTGTCAGACTGAAACCCATGCAGAAGTAGCATGTGCAGACAAACTGGTTAAACTAGCAGTATTCCAAACATATAACAGCATTACTCACTTTCTGCAACTAAGTCTGGAACCTTCCCCACCATTTAGTGTGCTTGTCTCCACAAGTCTTGTTGTAAGAGGTAGTAGCTCACACAACTCCAGGATGTTTTCCTCACAAGTAAGGGAAAGGGCCAACGCCCACATGCAGTACTCATTTATAGGAGTGTGTTGCCATGACACTGGCTATTGGAACAGCTATACAACTGCTCTGCATGCAGTTAGCAAGTGGGGAACCCAAATAGGTGCACAGGTCATCACCTGGTCATGAGCGTCACTTACAAAAGATATGCTGCCACCTATTCAAACCAGCTCTAGCCCTGTAGTACACAGAGAGAGAGAGAGAGAGAGAGAGAGAGAGAGAGAGAAAGAACAAATGAAACATAAAGTGGAAAAGAGAAGAAAGAAAAAGGGTAAGTGGAACATGTAAGCAAGTAATTAGTCTGTAATAATGGGAAATATGATTTGGAGGAATATGTGTCCCAACAAGGCATGCTGTACGAATGTCCTGCTAAACAGCTGCTATGGCCATAGCATCTGGCCCTCTCTGCAGTGGGAGATATCGCAGACATACCTCTCAACTGTACAGATCTTCAGAGAATGTTCACATTTTACCATCATGTATTTCTGTCTGCTCCTCCTGAGATCTGTACTTTTCTGGCAAATAGCTGAGGATTGAAGTCATCAGGTAATGACAAACACTTGAGTTTAAGACTCCACATCCTTAAGAATATTCACAGTAATGCTAAATGTATCATTCTATGAGCATCCTATGTTTGTAACAGGTATATTTAAAGTCTGTCCCTATTTATCACCCCATCATTTTTGGCATTGTTCAGATGTGATGCTCTGAGAGATTGTGAGGTGGTATCACAGGTCAGGAGCCTGACTCACTTGGGAAAGGACAGCTCATATATGACAACCACAGGGGTGTCTGTCAAACAGTTCTGACTGTGCCACTGCTAGGCTAGTTAATGAGATGTTTTCCATATCCATGTTACCTGTGATTATGAGTATGACACATTTGCCTTGTAAAGCTAAGACACCTATAGAGAGCATATGCATAGTAGAGTACTGTTGCAGACGTTTGTTGAACTGCATGTGATATATTGAATTAATAACATTGAACTGTACAGTGTTCTGCTGGGCAATAAGCACATCACATACACATATACCTGTGTTATGTCAGCCAAAACCATTGGCAGGTCTGTGAGCAATGGCACTGTAACATAATAGCCTACTCATGACTGTAGGACATCTTCCAGGTTATCACAGTAATGTCAAACCCTACTATGCAATCAACATACTAATGTATGGTGCAGCTGTATTAATACGGTGTCAATACTGATGTGCCCTTTGACACCCATTTATGTGTGCCATTGTCCAGACGTACTGCTGTAACAAGTTGAAAAGTATGATTGAGTGGCAAGACTGTAACTACAGTGTGCCATACTAACATACAACAGAAATGTATACCAGTTATCCTCTGAGCACATGTATGTATGCTTATCTTCAGCTAGAAGGCACAAAACTAAATCACATGGGTTTCAAGCATTCAGGGACATAGGTTGTGCATGTTGCACATGTGTGTAATTTCAATGTCAGTGCATACAACAGACAGAAATGTGTACAGCTACTGGTTGTTGCATGTCCTGACACTGATATGGGTACTAGAGTAGGCATGATATTCAGCTATTAATCAGAAAAGTGTCCACCTGTGTTATGACCCTCTGTCCATGCCTACCATTACCAGCTATATCCACACCTATATACAGTGGACATCACAAGTGTACACACCTCTGTTAGACTGCCAGGTATGTGTGCTGTATGACAACCAGACCACAACAGATCATTTCATAATGTTTCTCATCTTTATGTGAAACCTAACCTGTACAGTTCCATTGAAATACAATCAAAGGTGTTTCTAGGAAGGTGACCAACTATTGTCAAGTGAAGATGTGCCATGATGTTAGAGTCCAGACCAAGACGGATGAATGCTGTAACCATCTCAAGAGGTACATACACAACATATCAGTTTAAGGGTGTGCACACTCATTCAACTGGCTTATTGTACTAAGTATTATTTCCATGTGTTTTCACAGACCCGATTGTTATGTTTTCAATTGAATTGTACAGGCTATAGGTCACATTACAGGTGGGAATTGTTATGAAATGAGTTATTGTGGTGTGTTGTTCCAATTGCACAAATACCAGGCAGTGTATCCGGGGTGTGTACCCTTTATATCCACTGTAGCTATATGGACACAGCAGTACCTGACTTGAATATCCAGCCTCCACCAAGGTAGAATAATCTGCTTTGGTGGACAGCAGCAATACACAAACCACATAATAGGTTGCTACATTGGCTGTACAGGACAATAGGTTGCTACATTGGCTGTACAGGGACACATAGGTGCAGGCAGCAACGTTGAAGCAAGTTCACCTATATCTGAGCAAGCATGTAAGTTCACAGGTGGTATCCTATAAGGCTGACTATGACTAATAATTGAACATATCCATCCACACCACCAAGGACAATTGCAACCGTGTCTCCACATATACCAGGAACCAAATAATGAAACCACCGATGTCCAATGGATGTGAGTTCCAATCGTTCCAGGTACAGCTTACAGCACAATCACTGAAAAAACTCCAAAATACCAAAACAAGTTCCAGGGTAGCGTAAAAATGCAAACAAAACGACCAAACTGAAATTCCACAATTTATTAAAACACGATCCACAATTGGAACTCACATCCATTGGACATCGGTGTCTCCACATATGTTGCAAGTGTCAGATGAAACAACACAATTCACCCTGTACTGGGGGTAAAGAACACCTCACACACACATGCCATGGATATAAGCAACCTGTATCACACAGGTTAGGTGGGAACATTGTCACCCTGTCCACTCCAGTTGTACATGGAGATATGCACATCAACCACACTCATCACCTCAGCAGTGATGAGCATGTACATATTGCCTACTGATGGCAACAACAGCATATCTCCATGGGGCATAATAACATCACTGTCTGCCTCCTACATGAACTCAGGCATGTGCTCAGAGCTCCATCACACATCACAGTCAAACACAGACCTGCCACCATACACACACCATCCACATGGACGATGACCACTGTCAACCCTCTACACAGAAATGAATGGAGGATAGAGGATTATGCAATCAAGTGTCCAACATTGGTGAGAATAAGATAGCTCAGGGACAGACATGTAATGCAAGCTGCTATAGCCATGATAGCTTGTTGGGTTTTGGTGTAGTCTGGATTATTTGCAAGTAATATCCACTGTTGATGTGCATTTTGACAACTGTATGATGTCCTGTGACCTTTTCCTGTTTATGTCTTCCAGGTAACATGTGGAGTGCTCACCTACCAGCATTCTCTGTTGGGGAAACAGACATCATCACCTAGTATGTGATTGACATTATGCCCTGTCATGTAGACGGACAGCAGAAGATGTGTGGGAGAGGACTGCTCTGTGGAAGAGTGTGGTCCACAGGGTAAATGATGCCGGCCTGCACAACAGAACCTATGAGCATGGGCAGCATCAGGACACTGACCTCAAATGCCATGCCCATCAATGGGCTGCTGCTGTAGGGAGGGATTGGCTAGCCACAGGTGGGGGCCCAGCCATCTAGACCCACTGACACCCACCAAGGATCTCCTCACTACACTTGGGCCACACACCAAATGCACAAGCCATGATGCTGAGAGAAGCATTGTGGAGGTGGGTTGCGCACACACAGTGGGTGAGGAGTGTGCAGTTAAGGGCTCAGTTGGGGATTAGTACACTAATGTATCTGTATTGTATCTACATGCATATGTCAGGTCCAATTTCAGTTGTGGATGGGGTTTTCTAATGCACAGAGGTGCACATCTATGGTGAGGACAGGACATTGTGTATTATTGTGGTTAGTACTGTAGATGTGCAGGCATGCTGCATCCATCCTATACAAAGGACACATGTGTGTCTGGTGACAATAACTCCCTCTCACAACTACCTAGGACCCTCTGGTCTGCTTATGGGACAGCAGCCTGAAGCTGGTGAGTACTACATTATTCTGTTGTTGCCTGGCAATACCCCAGGCATGTGAAGTGCATGCAGTTTATGCACACAACCATCAGTAATAGCTATATTGCTTTATGTAACAGCTATATTGCTTGTTGTGCATGTTCACTTGTGCTGGGGTTAACTGTATTGCATCACAGTGGTCACCACTGGGGCCTATCTGATGTGAATTCAACATTCCTGTAGCATACCTCACAACTTGTCAGTGCCAAGATGTCTGGACAGAGGCCAGCAAATTGTGCTGGGCAAATGGCCTAAGGTAAGGTCATGTGTGACACATTACTGGTATACAGTGGATATAAATTGTGTACACCACCACTCTTAAGATACAAAGTGTTACTGTTACTGTTATATACTAATTAGGACCACAATATGACAGTCCATACCTCTTCCAGCCTTTAATGCGACCCATAACAGGTTCAGTTCACTTGTAAAACCAAGCATCTATACTCATGTATTGCACCTACAAGACAGGTCACCTGTGAGGGTGGCAGACATCCTATCAGCATGATGTTTCAGTCAGATATGACACCTCATGCTGCCATATGTGTCAGTACACTCACCGTGGCCAATTTGGCTATAATATCACATACATGGGCATTGTTAAGGCACACAGACCACTTTTGACCAAGTACAAGTTTCATACATATGGATATTCCAGACACATCTGTACAGAGGACTGTACAATGGTTTAACCTGGTGCATGTGAGACAGATGCCATTACCACACTATATAAAGTAATGGCAGTGGGAGGTGGTCACCATCCATGTGTATGGTATACACATCAAAATGGTATAAGCCACACATGATATGATCCTCACATACACACACAAATAGTTGACAGCATTAGGATTAGACCTCCTGCCTATTTAGGTATGCCTACTATAGTGCGATGCAAGTGTGAGATGCACCACAGAGCTTATACATTTCCATCTCTTCCAAAGGTACTTCTAAGGTGGATGACATCAACAGGTCTACTAAATTGGAGTGAAGGGAAGTGTAAAGGGTAGTACAGAGGTCAAAATGGTATGAGCCAGACAGTACATAATTCACACATACATACATACACACACTTATCAGTACTGGGATTAGAGCTCCTGCCTATCTAGGTATTCCTACTATAGTGCTACGCAGTTATCAGATGCGCCACAGAGTTTATACATTTCCACTTCTTCCAAAGGTACTTTTAAGGTGGATGACATCAACAGGTCTACTAAACTGGAATGAAGGGAAGTGTAAAAGGTAATACACAGATCACAAATGATATGAGCCAGACAGTACATGATTCACACACACTTGCCAGTACTGGGATTAGAACGTCTGCCTATCTAGGTATTTCTACTATAGAGTTACACGGTTACCGCATGTGCTCCAGAGTATACTGAACTTTCACATGGCCAAAGTTGCTGATAACTGCACAGCTGTTGTAAAGTATTACAGATGGCAGACAGTCTGCCTTCTGTTCCACCCATACATCATGCCAGTTCTTTCTGTCTTGCACTTCAACTAGTATTATGGCTTGGCACTTCACCAGGTTATTGTATCAAGAAGTGTGGCACACCTGTGAGCTGTCAGCAGTACTCGTTCATCACAGATGTCGCTCCAGTACTTACTAGTTATGTTCACTCCTCCTGGTATGTTTGAAGGGTGGTTATCTGTGCTTTCACCCATTAATCTGGCGCACTTGTCCATTCTGGAACATTGTTGCAATTGCTGCATGTACACAGACAACCCTCCCCTCTAAACTTCAAACAGACCTGTGAGGGTTACCCATATATCACCCAATGTGGACATATTCACTCTCCAGCAAAGACAGGACTAGCAGGTCAAGAGGATAAGATCTACACCTGCACCACACCATGTGGAACATGTACCTCACCATGGCACCCACTTTGACAGCCATGACATACAGTGAAAAGCCACACAGTCATCTTTCCAGAGGCACTCACTGGACATCTACCCAAACAGTACAGACCATCAAGGCAGACACCCACTCAGACACCGTGACATGGCACATGCCAAGGGACACATATTTAACCTACACAATATTCCCCCAACCTAAGCCCCTAAGGCTAACCACCTTGCGCAATACAGTGACCATGGGTAACTCAATACTGAGACACACACATCCCACTCACTAAGTTGAATATGGAGCATGTAACAGCCAAATATCAATCACATGCCAGCATTTAATATATGACACAGCAAGTCATGTCAATCCACAACAACTACAGGTATCACACCATATCCATGTGGGTGTGAATCACTTGGGACACACCTCCCTGGACTACATGACGGGAGACATGGTTGAACTCTCTGAGTATGTGGTCCAGGCAGGTGTGACAGTAGCCCTGGGCAGTGTATCACTGTCACCCAGAATGATGCTGTTGTACTATCAACAGATGGTTGACTGCAACATTGGCTTACATGTTATGTATCATTCTTAGGGGATCCAGAACATCTCTGCTTGGGATGGCATGATTGACAGAACCCATTGACTTTCCATGGATGTCCTACATCTGTCACCGCTGGGTTGCCAGGTACTGGCTAAGTGTCTTGCCCCCCTATGGTGCCTTATTAGGCAGTGTTTCTAATGTTATTACCATCATAACAGCTACACATATATGCAATCTGAGGGTCATGCTGCTCAACAGTGGACATCTAACTGTCAGGATGCAGTCACTCTTAGCAGTCGTTGGAGTGGAGGACACATGTCTGCTGTAATGGAGAGGTGGGTCACAGCAGCAGACAGCAGACCTGCAGTATCAGGCTATGATGCATTTCACAGCTGTCAGCCCCCAAACATGGACCACACCACACCTCCACTGGTGGTGTTGTTTCCATATTCATTATGGATAGGAACACCTCCAGACTAGTATCCCATCATAATGCATTGGAGATACTTCCGGTACAACTGCTTTGGGGTAATAGTGCAATCCAGACCACAGCCTGCTATGGGTTCACATCTATGTCCCTAGACTGTCAATGCACATTCCTCAACACCCTGCTATCTATGATGGTCCAATGCAACACTGACATAGTACGAGTCTTCAACTACCCCTCCATCACCTGGGGAATGTAGCCAAGCGCCAGTACGGTGACCCATCACTTCTGTGGTTCATCATTTCCATTCCCCTAGACCAGCTCATACTGACCCCTGATATTGGATGCAACAACCTTGACCTGTGCTGACCCCTTAAATATGGGACCATTGCTCATCCTCAAATGTCAATCCCTGCATGGTGAAATTCACACAGGCTGTGATCAACATGGAACTCAACATGTCAGCCACACCCCCCACAAAGATAACCACCTGGCAAAACTTCTCCAAAGCTGACTTTGCAGCCATGAAAACAGGGCAATAGGACGTAGCTGCATGACTGTGGAATCATACACATAGGCACTGTACAAACAGCATGCATGAATGGTACTAGCCAGACCCAACAGAAGCCAGACATTGTCCTCCAAACACTGGGAGACAATGTGATGGTCCCCTGCCATTACTAAAGTATACATCAGAAGGAGGACACTGTTGCAGGGAAAGGTGGTGTCCCATGACTGCTGAACTGCCTTATTAGCTTCAAACACAACTTTAGATCCCTCATGGAATCCCTGACAGGCAAATATGGCAGTAGAGATGCAGCAGACACTGATGACAGTCATAACAGCCTTTGATAGTTACATCACCAACCTCCACAGCATTAAAGACAAGTGCTGCAAGTTACTGCACAAAACTAATACGTATCCTGAGATAACAGATATTGACCACATTCTTGGCAACACATTCGTGCCAACCTTACCCCTCTCTTTCCCCACAAGTGAAGTGCTGAATGAATGTGTTCTCACTTGCTGTATCCCATTTCCATTCTAGGCATCTGTGTGTCACCAGGATGTGGCCCTGCAGCAAGGCCACAGGGTATGACAGTGTGGTGACACATCCACCATGTCAGGCAGGGTACAGTATGTGTATAATAATCCCCGGTCTGTAACACAGTGATTGCACATGCTGCACATATTATAGGGCTGAGTGTTGTACATAGATATATGTTGATGTACAACATCTGTTGTAGAATGGAGAATGGTACATGTTCTGGTTTGGACACACCTCCGTTTGCTAATAATCACAGCCACAGGGGCTATTCATCAACCAAACACACTGGGATTAATATTCACACACACACACACACATGCACACACACACACACACACACACACACACACACACACACACACACACACACACACACACACACACACACACACACACACACACACACACACACACACACACACACACACACACACACACTTTCCAGTACTGAAATCCATAGGTTCATTGCTTCATAGGTGTGTAGTAGGTGAATGGGCCTGTTAACTCTACAAGGCCAGCCCAAGGGAATACCCTGGCATCAGACCACATGACAATAGTCCCCAGTGTGGCTCAGGAGTATAGTCACTGGAGTGGTCCCCAGGGGTGGGTATTGTATTCCCCATCCACTCATCCAGGTTTCTATTGTGGGTGGCCAGTGATGTGCACTGCTTCACACGTATGTCATCTATATTCCTTAACATGGACAGTGTCTGGGTTGTGCACATGTCCCACATGCATGTTCTTTGACATGTGGAAGTGTGCTTGAGGTCTCTAGGGCATGTTGTGTGGAGAGATTGGTATTTTCTGATGTAGCATTCCTGACCTCATTTTGTGAGACCTGGCTATGTAACTGAGGTAGTGGTTGCACATACATTGACAGTATGATATGGGTATTCAGTGGAGTTAGTGGTGTCTGTCCATACAGGGTATGTGTATAAGGCATGGTATTCCCTTTGTGGGGTATGTTGGCAGACTCTACAGTTGTTGCAGGTGTCCAGTGGGGAACATAGCAAAAGGGCTACTGTACACATTGATTGGGCTACTGAGGGGATGGAACAGGGTGCTATGTCCTTTTACTTGCAGGATAACACGCACTCAGTCAGGAGATGTAACACATCAAAGTACTTTCTGATGTCAGTGGCACTGTTGTGGTCAACAGGCATGTAGTCCACTTGCAATCACACCGTGGGTACTATCTGTGAGGCAATATGCATGGGAACTAATGATATAGTGGTTGTTGCCTAGCCAAGTGTGTTTGTGTATGATACGTGGGTGGAGAGTGCTCTCTGAGTATTAGAAGGGTTGCCTATATTGTTCACTAATCCATAATGTTATGTAGTCATTGCACATGGCACTAGACATTTAGGGTTGTGGATTGTCTACACCAACCTCTATGGTGTTTGGCACCTGTTGGCCTTGTAATGTGGACATTGTGACATATGCTAGGTCCTCAACATAATAATTTAGCAAAACTCACCCCCCCATGGATCCTGTTATTACACAATCACACACACACTTCAAACCCTTACCTAGCTATGTATTGCTACTACAGTGTACCACATTTATCGGATGCACCATGGAGCTTATAGGATGGATGCTGTTCCAGGATACTTCTAAGGTAAGGAACACCAGCAGCCCTTGTAAATGCTGGCATTGGGTGATGTAGTGGGTGAGAGATTCCAAAAAATATTTTACCCTACACACACATTTACTTTTCCTGGGGTGAGGTTCAAACCTCTAGCTAACTATCTTTTCAGACCGTTATGGTTATGCATTTACCACATGCACCACTGACCTTACATGGTTTAGAATTGCCAACAGGTACTTCTAAGGTGGATGATATCTGCAGGACTGCTAAAGTCAGGCACTGTGATGTGCACTGGGTGTAAATGGGGCCAAAATCTTTGAGGTACAGACATACATATGTACACACACAAACACTTGTCAGGGATGAGTTTCAAATCCCTACCTATGTAGTTATTGCTACTACATTGCTCCACATGTATTGCACACGCCATGGAGCCTACATGTTGGAGAGCTGTCCAAAGGTATCTTTGAAGGTGAGTGACATCAGCAGCAGTGCTAAAGGAGAGGTAAAGGAAGTGTTGTAAGTGTGAATGACCACAAAATCAGGTATCTATAAGGATACACACACTCTCTCATACAAACACTCACATTTACTAGGATTAGGATTGAACTCCTACCTAACTAGTTTGTTACACTATAGTATTACTCAGTTATCACAAGCGCCACAGAGCCTATATGCTGGAGAGTTGGCCAAAGGTATCTTTGAAGGTAAGTGACATCAGCAGCAGTGCTGAAGAAGGAATAAGGGAGCTTTAGTGAGTGTGAATGGCCTCAACCACATTCATCTAGAAACACACACACGCACACGCACACACGCGCACACACGCACACACGCACACACACACACACACACACACACACACACACACACACACACACACACACACACACACACACACACACACACACACACACACACACACGCACAGCTTTACATTTGACAGGACTGAGATTACAACTGCTACATGGATACCTATTTGTGCCATAGTGTTACACAGTTATCACAAGCACCACTGACACTATAGGGCTGAGGGCTAACCAAAGGTATTTCTACAGTGAATGACATCAGCACATCCTGTGATATAGGTCAATGGGATGTGTGGTGCATGGGACAGGCCTCATACTGGGATTCTCTCTGTCTCTGTCTGTCTTTCTCTTCCCCATGTCTCTGCGTGTGTATGTTTGACATATTTTATTATTTTGGCCTTAGATATGTGTGTGTATTCCTATCCAATGTGTGTGTGAAGTATCAGTGGTGTACAATTTGGTGTGTGTGCACAGACAGCTGTGAATAATCGATATCTGTAGTCCACTGTGTTGTGAGACATGGGCTTCATTTCTCTAAGTGTAGGAGCCTGCCCAGTATGACCTTCTATATTGAGTGTGTGCATCCATTCCAGGGAGGGTTAGACTGCACTTCAGGGTTTTGTGTGCTACATCTACACCTAGCAAACTGTTTCTGCAGGATATCTGTAGATAGGTTGCCAATATGGAGACACAATGGGCTTAACATACAGGGGATACTGTAACTATTGCTGTCTGTGTTGCTTGTGTGACATGTTTGGTTGTAGCATAGATATTCTGACATATGTACTGTTTTACACTGTGATGTGTCATGTCATCAACTACTGGCAGTTATCATTTTTTGCTCACAGTTATATACCGAGAAATATAAGATGAATGAAGCTGAGACCAATATTCTGAGGCATATAGACTACACATTCTGGCACACACCTGCTATTGTGGAGGGGTAGCTACAGACAATAGACTGCTGGCTCTGTGTAAATGGTGCAGCACCTTGTTAGTATGCTGGCTGGGGTCCCCCCCTTGTGCTTTTCTCAACTTCACGGAATGGCCATATCCTGCTGGAGCCATACCTCTCAGCTGTACAGATACACCCAGGTTATCCAGAGACAGGACTCATATATATGGTCAGTTTACCTTCACATTGTGGTTTACAAGCGGTTTTGTGGCTATTTATTCATGGGTTTGCAGTCGGGAGTAGTATGGGTGGACACTAGAGTTTCAGACTTCAGACACTCCATGACATCCATGCTTCTACCCCCTCTCTGTTATTTCCTCCTCCACCTAACATTATGTAAACAATATCTCAGAGGTATCCCTATAGTTGGGCTTTTATCCCAGTAGTATTTATGGCCTGATCCACAGTCCTTGTAGCAGGACATGGGGAGGCATGCTACTGGCATTTTTCAACATGGCCTTGCATTTGTTTTCTGTTTACTGTGTTAGGTTGCTAGTTGGGTCTCCCACACATTCCATACATTGGCAGTATGGGTGAGGCATGGGCCTTTGCCAGAGGACTGTAGGTCATTTGAGAGTGCTGCAGGCCATCTGTTACTGCATTTCTACATGGGATTGTGGGGGGGTGCACATCTGCAGACTTTAACATTTGAAATGACTGTACTGGTATTTTGTTTACTCTGTTGGCTTCCATTTCATATTGTATTGTGACCTATCATGCAGACATGAGGTATATCAGTAGAGTACACATGTTAGATCTTATTGGCATATATTTCAGTTTCAGACTTCTTACCTTTCAGAACTAGAATGTGACTGCCAGACCTGTTGTAGTATGTCTGTGTAGGTCTTCTGGGGGGCTGTTCACCATTGCCATCATTTGGGGCCTTAGCCCAGCCTTTCTTCATGGTCATCTACACCTGTCCTGCTGGGTGAGGCTGGTGGTGGATATGTGACCCTCATTGACATCCATGTTTGTGACCTATTGACACCCAAAGTTATTTGGGCCATCACATGTACTGCACTGGGGTTGTCACCTTGTGTAGTGCTGCCTAGTATGTTGACACCAGTATTTGTTATGAATCTCCTGCTGTCCCATATAGCTGTCTGCTGCTATCCCATTCAGCCACCCAATTCCCTTGCATGCTTGCATCCATATCATACATACAAGTATGAGAACATACTACTCCATTCAGTAATTGCTAGGAAGAGTGACTTAGCTTGTTGCTGCACCAGTACTGAGGACAGTACTGCAGGGCTGACTATGTTGGATGCACATAGTACACTCCCTGTGCATGGTAAAGCTCAGGTAGTGTTGTGGTTGGCATCCCTTTTACTGTGTGTGCAGGTCAGAGAGAGGTATCAGTCCCTGGGTCCCTACAGTGTCAGTGCGTGTGCTATACATTGTCTCTTTGCTAAGGCCTGGGCATACTGTACATGCCTCCTTCTTTCTACCGGGGCAGGATCAGGATGTTCCTCCTCCGAGTCCCTCTGTGCCTGTGCTTGCCTTGGCAATAGTGGGGGGCTGTGTGGCCCAGCTCTGTGCTGCCCTTGCTGCAGTTGTTTCCACAGGATCATATTGTGTAGCATGGCACATACTATAAACATTTGTGTACATGTAGCTGGAGAGTACTGCAAGGCTCCACCGGATATGTTAAGGCAGTGGAAATGTGACTTGGGCATCCCAAAACACATGGTCTACAATGATCCTGGTTTGTGCATGTGCCTCATTATGGTGTTCTTGTTCAGGTGTGTGTGCATTTCTGATGGGTGTCATCAGCCATGGCTCCAGTGCATAGCCAGCATCCCCCACTAGATGGCCATATAGGATGTCCCCCCTGCTAAACGCCTGATACAGCTGTGAACAATGCCAGATGTGGGAGTCATGATAGCTTCCAGGGCTGCCAGCACACACATTCATGATAATACCCTGGGGGTCACACACGACCTGGCAGTTGATGGAGGGGAAGCCCTTGCGGTTTATGTAGACCCTGCCCCAGTCACCGGGTGGTGCTTTGATGTGGATGTGCATGCAGTCTATTGCACCGACTACCTCAGGGTATTCTGCTATACGGTGGAAGAGATGTATACGTGTGGTCAGCACCTCATGGGTGGTGGGGAAATATATGTGCTCATTGGCATGTTGTGTCATGGCATCCAGGAACTGGTGGAGTACCCTGGATGCTGATGCCTGTGAGACCCCCATGATATCCCCAGTTGGTCTTTGGAAGGTACCTGTGGCTAGTGTTCTTAAGCCTAGACATACTTTGGTATCCACTGGGATGGGTTCCCCTCTGTTAGTTCTGTGTGTCAGGCATGACTGGCACAGCTCAATGATTTGCTGTGGAATGTCCCTGTCCACCCTATAGTGCTCTACTATCTCCAGCTCATGTAGGCCCTGGTAGGTTACCCTGGGTTTGTACACTCTTCTCATCCTCCTCAGCATGGGTTGGTTGTCAGCGTTCTCCTCCTCACCACCCTCAGTCTCCAGCTCATATTGATGGAGTAAAGCAGCAGCAGCCTCTAACATTTTTAGTTAGTTTTGCCAGTTAAAACTCCACCATCTGTGTACACCGGTGGTGTAGAGTTTGTGTGAAAAAACACTCTATAGGGTGTTGGCATAGTTTATATTATTGTGCTGGGTTGCTGCATGTGTAATTAGCTGGTTCTGATATATTCCACCTGCTAGCTATGCTAGTTCGCCTTGATTGCCTTTCTAGTGCTGTTTCCCCTTCCTAGTTCCTCCCTATTTAAGCCCCGAGGTGTGACACACATACCTAGTGCTCAAATGTAAACAGTTCTGCCATTTCCTCTTTTTTTTGTGTGTGTTTAAATCACGGTGCGTGGCACGCACACCCATTTAGTCTATATACATAGTGCTCAGGCACATCTGACACATCCCCTTCATTAGCACGGGCCACAGAGCTCCAAATCACTTACAGAAAGCATGACACACACCCTTATGAAATCATTCAGCTCTTACACTTGCACTGTTGTATTGCTTCACCTACATGGTTAGGTACAAGCTGACACTTTGAGGAAATCTGTGATTCAGTATAACTCCCCTCATTTGCATACCCCAGTGTGTAAGTCATTAGTTACTGCACTTAAATGGACCCTTTCCCCTTGACAACCAGTGCTCCCTGGTATTGTTTACATTCTGCATGTCATTGACTATAATGGCAAAATGCAGAATTATCTTAAAATTGATTTTTCTCGTTTTTTTTATTTTTGGCACAATCCCATTTGCGCATTGCTGCCCCAAGCTTAAACTTCTGTGATTGGCCAAAAAAGTTTAATTTAAAAAAGAAATAAGCTGTTATTAATGCAAATGGCCTTATATTTGGCCATTGGCATGTGTGGTTGACTGTAATACATGCTTTCCATGAGCTGTTCTGCCTCCGTTTGTTCAGATGCAGAAATGTGTTCAGTTACTAACTGAATACATTTCTGCTCTGACACTGTTCCTGCATTGAGTCCGGCCAGCTTCATGGATCACAAAATCACCTCATTTGCATAGTTTTTACCAGCAAATGAGGTGATTTGCATCCCACACAGCTTTCCTTGCAGGAACAATGTAGGGCCGCTTGTGCATGTGAAAACAGCACTTTCGTGGATCGCTTGGTGGCCATTTTCCATGTAGGAGCTCCTACACTGTTCCTGCATGGAAACTGGCTGTTCGTGAATCCCGGGGACTATCTGGTACTAGTTGACTCATACTTTGGTTGGTTCAAAGTTGACTTACTTCATGACTTGTCATCTGTTGCAGTGATTACAAAATTAAAGAGGCATTTCTCAGTTCATGGACGTCCGCATAAAGTCATATCAGATAACAGTGCACAATTTACTAGTCAATATTTTAAAGAATTTGCTAGCTCTTGGAATTTCATAGTCCAGAATATCCACAAGTTAATTTTTTAGCTGAGCGGGCAGTTCGTATTGCAAAACAATTGATGGAAAAGTCCAAAGGGGAAGGAACCGATGAATTCCTTAATCTACTGATTCTTCAAAACATTCCTCATGAACAGACTCTTGGATCACCTGCTCAAAGACTGATGATGTCCAGAAAAACATGAATAACTCTTCCAATCAACAAATGGCTGTTAGTGCCAATCACAAACAGCAATGAAGTAGTCAAAGCTCAACTATCAAAAAAACGTAATTTGCAAAGGGTATACTATGACAAATCTGGTAAACCTCTTCAACCATTATTACAGGGTGAAGCTGTCCAAATGCAAACTTCGAAAAGTCATGATCATATGGGAATTGTAAAAGACATTTTTGATGAACCAAGATCTTAAATAATTCAGTCCGGAGGTGTAGTCTATAGAAGAAATCGCAGTCACATTTTGCCTGTCCCAGAGCCTAAGCCACAACAGACTGTGTGTACTAGTGATTCCAGTTCCTTGACTAAGTCACTAACTGATCAACTTCCAGAAAATGGACAGTTTTGTGTGTATAATTTTGATATATCAAACAATGGGCCAGATTCACGATGGCTTGCACGGAGTCTAAGAGTAGAGTAAGACTCCATGCAGCCATCATGTCCGACGAGCGATCCAGGAACAGCCTGTAGGGGCATGTAAGAGAGCTCCTAAAACAGCTCTTACACGGACAGGGCAGGGATATGCAAATTACCTCAATTGCAGGCGAAAGGCATGCAAATGAGGTAGATTTGGATTCAGGAAACCCGTACCTGTCCGAGTAAGAGCAGTGTTATTTGCAGAAATGTACTCATTTGACAACTGAGTACCGTTCTGCAAATAGCAAAATGAAGCCGTGACAGCTCCAAATAAAGGTTGCATCCAGTGCAGGAAGCATGCCAATGGCCAAATATACGGCCATTGGAAATGTTTCCTGATGCAATATAAAAATAATTTTTTTTTTGCAGATTTCCGACGTTTAAGCGTAGCGCAGCACTGCGCAAACTGGCTGTGCTCTAAAACCCAGAATACTAAAAATTAAAACCCACAAATGTGGAATTTATAGAAATTGTTAATGTACAATGCAAGGGAATGGCAGGCTGAAGACAACATGGCCATCGAGTAGCGGTTGCTAAGGGAGGAAGCTCAGTCTAAGACATGTAACCAAGCATTAGTAGGCAATCCTATGTAAATGAGTGTTAGGATAGTGAATAGCAAGTTTACATAGCAAATGAGGACAGTCAGTGGAGTGTAGGAGTAGGATATGGGGAGTAACAGTGTAGAAGATAGGTGACATCATGAGGGGGGTATGTATGAAAGAAGTGAAGCTCATTGGAGCAGAGTGGCATGTGTCAGCTGTCATTTATACATCATGGAAAGAGGTGTGTCAACAGGTAGGCTAGGGAAAGGCAAGAAATGGAAGGTGTATGGCATAGATAACACCAAAGTTTCTTTTTGAGTGGGTATGCACATGTGTGCACATGTGTAAACCCGAGTAAGACAGTGTGCGCTCGTGTAAGCATGAGTGCATGCATTTAAGCTGGAGTAAGCATGTATAAGGCTGTTTAAAGAGTTGTAAGTACGTTTGTGCTGGTGTGCACACATTTTAACCTGAATAAGCAAGTTTTAGTCTGTGTAAGCATGTGTGCGCGCATGTAAGAAGCTGTGTGCGTGTTTGCGCTTGTGTGAATGGCGCTCCCCCCTGAGGAAACAGAAAGGAAAAAGGAAGCACAACAAATAGTAGGAAGCTACCAGGGAGTACTAGCAGAGCTAGCAGGTGAAAACAATCAGAATCAGGCAATTACACAGGCAGTACACTAGCCCAGCCCAGCCTAGCACTTAAAACTCTGCAAACAACAGTCCATTATGTTTTTCAAAAGAGACACTGCAGTAAGCTAATAGAAGTGAAAACTGAAAAAGCTTTACTGAGACAAAGTAATGTTAGGGGCTGCCATTGCTGTTATAAGGCGACATATGCAACATGCTGAAGGTGATGACAATGGAAATGCTGCAGGACAACCCACAGTGAGGAGATGGAGAAGAGTGTACAGGCCCAGGGTAACCTACCAGGGGCTACATGAGCTGGAGATAGTGGAGTGCTATAGAGTGAACAGAGACCTCCTGCAGCAAATTGTTGAGCTGTGCAGGCCATGACTCACACACAGAACCAACAGAGGGGAACCCATCCCAGTGGAAACCAAGGTATGTTTTGGCCTATGAATACTAGCAACAGGTGCCTTCCAGAGACCAACTGGCGATATGATGGGGATATCACAGGCATCAGCATCCAGGGTACTACACCAGTTTCTGGATGCCATGTCAGCACATGTCGGTGATCATGTATATTTCCCCAATTCCCATGAGGTATTGGCCAGCAATATGCGTCTCTTCCAGCAAATAGCGGAATACCCTGAGGTAGTGGGTGCAATAGACTGCACGCACATACGCATCAAAGCACCAGCCGGTGAGCGGGGTAGGGTCTACTTCAACCACAAGGGCTTCCCATCCATCAACTGCCAGGTCATGTGTGATGCCCAGGGCATAATACTGAATGTGTGTGCAGGCTCCCTGGAAGCTACCATGATTCCCATATCTGGCATCTGACACAGCTGTACCAGACATTTGCCAATGGGGACATCCCACATGGTCACCTAGTGGGGGATGCTGGCTATGCACTGGAGCCGTGGCTGATGACACCCATCAGAAATGCACACACACCTGAACAGGAATGCCATAATGAGGCACACGCACACGCACATGTTTATGTAATGTAATAGAGCGTGTGTTTGGGATGCTCAAGTCACGGTTCCGGTGCCTGGACACATCTGGTGGAGCCTTGCAGTATTTACCAACTACATGTACCCAAATTGTCATGGTATGTGCTATGCTACATAATATGATCCTGCGAAAACAGCTGCAGCAGGACCAACATAGGCCTGGGCCAAACTGCCCCTCACCATTGCCAAGGCCATCACAGGCAGAGCGTGACTCAGAGAAGGAACAACCTGAGCCTGCCCCAGTAGGCAGAAGGAGGCGTGCCCAGTATTCTTTGGCCTTGGCAAAGAAGCAATGCATAGCACATACGCTGGCTCAGTAGGAACTCTGGAAATGATACCTCTCTCCGACTCGCACATAAAGTAAAAGGGATACCTAAGTTGACACTACCTGCTTCCAAACATGCAGGGAGTGTAGTATGTGCATCTGACATAGGCAGCCCTGCAGCACCACCTAAGGCATGAATGTTAAGCAATATAAAGCAGTGCTAAACAGCAATTACCACCATGTAGTATATGCAATCAAAATCGCACACACCAACTAGCACAACTGTGGTCAATGTTCAGTAATATTGGGCAACATCCAGCAATGTTGGTGAATATTGAGCAATGTCGGACAATCCTGGTCTAAGTAGGGCATAGTTGAACAAAAGCCAACATGCTCATATTTGCTTAACAGGCCCTTAAGCAGTCTGGTCTGCTCAGTATGAAAATATAAAGCAGTGATGGGCCTCGAACCCAGGATACTGTGCAATATAGCCAAAGTACTGAACCACTAAACCATGACAGCATTGCAGTGGTCCACCTGTATGACGGAATGTTGATAAGTCTATGCAAAGTATTCCATGGAAACCCTGCAGGCACAGCATAATCCTTGTTGAGTTATGACACAAAGGTGAGTCCTGCAGTGAGAACAGAACCTGACTTCCAACACACACAGTAGAAATGTTAATATTGGTCATGTTCGCACACATCAACAAATGTAGTGGACCTCAGAGAGCAACATACTGAAGGGTCACACTGGGCATGCTCACACACTTGAATAAATGAGACAAATGTCAGGCAACAAAACATGGAATGGCAGAACTGGGCATGCTCACACACTTAGGCCATGTCTGAGTACAGCAGTGGGCCACGCATATCTGGCAGTTGCATGTGTTAACCCAGGAACCTGTCACTATACAGCAATCCACCCTGTACACACAGTTATATAACACACACATCTATAATATAGTGGAACCCTGTCATAATCAAATATGTTCTTCAGATACTGAAGTTGTTCATGGAAACTGGTAAAGCAAAGATGATAAAGACCTGCAAACAGTATCAGCAATAAACATTATGCATCTTGAACATTAGCATAGGTTCAGAGGTCGATACTAGGCTATCTGCCCTGGGGCATGTACAAGCCTAGCCAGTGTGTGTTTGGCATTTGCAACCCTGTCAGATTACTACACTGTGTGTGTGAATAGTGGGTCACACAAGATAGCCCATGTACGTTTAGGCTAGTGTGCCTCTGTCTAGCAGGACACATAAGATATCCCAGGGGTAAATATACAATCACCCATACAGTCGTCAAGATTTCTCCAGTAGGTGGTCAGTGGGTGGCTCTGCCTATGTGAAACTGGGATTACATTCTGTAATGAGTGGAGCCTCTGGGATAAGAATCTGTCCCTCCACAATGTCCTATTAACATCTGTGCTGAGGTATACGTCCCTGGAGTGTGTAGCTCCAAGGGAGTTGGATATCCTGAGGTGGAGCATGTCCAGTAATTCTGGGTTGGGTATATCTGTAAACAACAGGCACACATCATATCTGAGTAGGTGGTAAGCGACTGAGTAGAGCTGGAGTTACTACATCTAAACTATGCAGGGCATCTGTGTGAGTCCCTAGATCTGCTTGGTGAGGACCTTCCATGGCCAGTACAGTTGCTGCAGGTGTCAGGTAAGGTACACCCCAAATGTGGCATTGTAACCAAGCATGGATGTGATGAGTATAGGGGCACAATGACCTCACTCGATCTAGATGTGAAACCATATGGGATAAGGTGGCCCACATAGAAGGTGTGTCCAACCACTTTGGCAACGTGAATGTTAAAGGCGACAGTACAAACAAGTCATGTCCCCAAACCCCTAACAACTCCTACCATATGTAATGGAGTACTACCTATGTGGTAATGTGTGGGCATGTTGTTACTCCCAAAGGGGATGACTATGCAACTAATGGCATTTAGCTGTAGGCCATGGCTCAGGCACCAGTCATCCATCTCTGTGAGACCCTGATTGAGTATGCATGTGGCAGCTGGAGAGTTGATCATGGCACCCAGTTTGCAGTCAAGTGCAAACATGTTCAGCCACATTCCCCCCTGTGGTAGCCTGTACATAAGACAAATATATACTGAACAAGAGAGGTCCCAGGCCCAAGCCGTGTGGGATGCCATGTGTAACTGGTGTATAGTCAGACATGGCACCTGCAATTCTGACCATGTGGGTGCTATCCCTGATCTAGGTATCAATCTATTGTGTGAGATATGTGTCCATATTGATGCTGGTGAGCCTATGCATAATGGCCCAGTGGGTTATTGTGTTGAAGGGTTTTGCAAGGTTCAGGTAGGCTGTGTGGACAGCCGTCCCTATGTTGATGGACCTGTTAGCCATTTAAAGAATACAAACAGGTTCAAGAGGCAAGATCTGCCCACAACAATGCTGAAATGTGTAGGACACAGTACCTGTAGGTTCCCGATGTCTATGTGTATGAGTCCTATGACAATATGCACGATAGCTTTGCAGAGCAGGCTACATAGGCTTATAGGGCAATATTGTCTGTGGTCCGTTGTGGCACCAACTCTGTGGAGTGGGACCACTGTCGCAGTACGCCATTCCTTGGGTACATATCCTGTGGTAACTCCGATATTGAACAGTGATGTAATGTGAGGGTTGTGTTTGTCATGATGCTCGTGTAGGATGCAGGCTGGGACACCATCTGGCCACATTGATACTGTGATGAACGCTGTGGGAGGGCAGCAGTCACCTGTTACTGTGTGATGTCAGGGAGGTTATACTCTGTTGGGATGGATAGTTGCTCCTTAGGGGGGATGGGTGGGAGACATCTGCACTGAACCTGTTTGCCAGGATGTAGGCAATGCGAGTGGGTTCAGGGTAGGTTTAGTCAGTATGCAGTAACTCACAGCATGTCATTGAGTGTCCACCCAGGTTCCTGACATAACTGAAGAAGGCTGTGTGATAGTCCTACGTTTCTGGTGCAATTGTCTGGTAGAAGCGGCTCTTAGAAAAGTCCATGAGTGATTGTAGCTGTCTGCTAGTACAGATCACAGATGCCTTCCCAGTCTGGGATTGTGCTCTATCATGTAGTAGCTTCCTCCTGACATTGTACAGCTTATTAATGGCTGGGGTCTATTAGACAGGTCCCCTGCCATTGTAGTAGTGAGTCCTGTTGTTATTTGGGATAGCACAATCCATGCAGTTCACTAGGTGTCCATAGAATGTGTATGTAAAGGATGCAGCAGAGTGAGCCGTATATGACACTGTCCCAGGATCTCTGAAGGATACCACCCTGCTTCGGTGAAGTGAGATGTTGGCTCATGAGAAATTCACCAAGATTACCCAGGATAGGTGTGTGGAGGGTATATGTATGTCCTGTGAGATACATGTAAGTTCTGACCTTACCAATGAGGGGTATATCACTGGTGTGGAACATAGAGTCCCCATGTTGGTGATGATCAGGTCCAATATGTATTCCCCCTTGTGGCTGTGCTGACTGGTTGTGCCATAGCATATGAGTCCACAAATTGTTGCGACTGTTGGGTGAGGGTGTCAGGGCTTGAGTAGTATCCCCAGTCAATATTTGTGTATATGAAGTCACACAATATAATGGTGTTTGTGGAGAACGTCATATTCTCCATAGTTCCCACGAAAGCCGAGTGTGGTTCCTGAGTTTGGGAGTGTGTTCTGTAGCAGGCAACAAACTGAAAGGCAGTATTGCACAATGGTAGTTGTATATGTATGGTCTGTGATGCTTTGTGCAGTGCTACTAACCAAGAGGTGTGTGTATCTGTGATGTATATGGATACTCCCCCTAGTTGTGTTGTCTGTCCAAGTCCTGTTGTCAGACAGCATGGTATGAAACATAACCTGGTAGTGCTGGTGTGCATAAGCAAGCCTGAACCAGGTGTCTGTCAGTGCACAGATATTGCTATCCTCCATACTGAGGAGAGTCCTGAGTGGCCACAATATGAGGTTAACACAACTGTTGTTGAGCAGCATTACCCTTAGTTTCATTTAACCTGTAATGTCTATGGAGGTGGGTTTGTCTTCTGAGCCCTGCTTAGAAAAGGCACTATGGTGGTAGCAAGAGCCACAGCCAGCATTCCAAAGTCCAAGGGTGACAGGTGTAAGCTATCCATAGTGAAGCTACGTGGCATGTTGAGCATGTCACCATACGCTGACAGACACTGTATCCCCTATGAATGAAACAAATGTGTTAGGCAACTGTTAAATGTGATATGTGTGTCCGTATACTGTGACATCATAATTGGTGGGTGTAAGATGCTAGAGAAGGTCAGGGTCTTACTGGTCTGGGCTACATGATCAGAGTGTTCCTCCATGTATCATGTCATGTGGTCCAGGGAGTAACGTCTGAGGTTATACACACCAGCATGGCAATGATGGTGCCAGTCTTGTACTTGCTTTGGAGTGACCTGACTGCCTGTGTTATGCAGCAGATCCTGGCACCCAACAGACAGCCCAAAGTGACTATTCCCTTGTTAGGGCTGGTGAGTGGTACGTAAGTGTGTCTGACAATAAGTGTCACCTATTACAAGTGTATTAGGTGTGTTGTTTAGCCTGAAGTGCAGTGACTGTGTGGCACACTGACATTGTGAACATTGTGATATGTGGGTATTGTAGTGGGGTAGCAGGTGTGTGTGTGGCTGCTTTGGAGGTCTCTGCTACTTAGGTAGAGTACATTTACAGCATCCGAGTATGTCTATGTGTGCTAATTGGTTTGAGTGCTGTTGCTAGAGGATATGTGAGACTGATATGTGGTGTGTGTGGTTACCTTCACCACCTGATAGACTGTGCCAGTCATGGGTCAAGAGAGTTCAGCTCCCTGTATGTCTATATAGGTGCATCTCACACATATATCTGAGTTTGTTGGGAGGAGGAGAGGGTTGTCTGTGTACATGAGGCAGATGTGACATTGTGTCAATATCACAATATCCACCAGCTGGACTGAAGAGTACACACAAAACTGACCCCTGGACATGCCAGGATATTATCATGACATACTCTGTAGCCTGATCACAAAGGATCAGTAGGGTGTCAAGCATGTAAAAGAGTATAACAGGGATTAGTGCTCATGTTCGTTGGTGTTTTGTAAAGAGTAGCTGAGAAGGAGTCCAGACTGAATCATGACACCTCCTTCAGCTATGTCATAAATATCAGTATACACCCATATATGTCCTGAGTCAGGGCCAGCTGTACCTCAGTGACAATGCCGACATCATGACAGACAGGTCCATATGTACATACCCATCCCCCACTGACAATAGTCCACATCAACATACCAGGAGATATCACATGTAGAATGGATGAGCAGCTACCCCCACTGCCAAAAGCATGGTGGCAGGTGGAATACATTGATTCCCAATATGTGTCATGCACAAACTACAGAACAAACAGATCATGCACCTGAACAGTCAGCTGAGCTTCACCCCTACACAGGATGTGGAACTGTTGAATGTGTCACAGCTACATATGGCACTCCCCACAAGTGTTGGTGCACAACACACCATGGGAAGTCAAGTCCAGTACGCCTATGAGGTCTGATCTGCAAGGTCATGGAGTCTATCATGGTTGCAGTCATAAACAGAGCTATTGGAAGCTGACATACATACAACCCTACCAACTGTTGTATGTTCATGTGTGGATCATGGTTCCCAAACATGCTAGACTGTTTGCAAGGCAGCCACCCAGGACATACATCAATGAACACATCTACACATGTGTCATATAGACTTTGAATAGCCCTTTAACAACATCCCAGACACATGTAGTATCCACAAAACCAACAAGCTGTGCATAAATATGTGTTGAAATATGACGGAATGTCAATGTGTCCACAGATAGATCACACAAGGTAAGGATTCTGAGGTCTTGTTCAAGCTGTTGACACCTGCTGACCCACATGGACCATTCCTGGAATGGCATAAAACAAAGTGTACACACATCACCATGTCCAGTCTGATGATGTCAACATCCTATAAATACAGCAGGAGAAGGGAAACCAGCCAGTAAAGCATATAGTGTGCTGTGTTAATGCGTTTCTCTCCAGTATCATAACATAGTTAGGTAGGGGTTTGAATCCTGCAAACTGTGTATGTGTGTGTGTAGGGTGTGTGTGTGTATGTGTGCAGTTTCCTTTGAGAGGTGTTCCTTTTTTGGAGACTGTGAAAACTCACTAAAAGAGGTACATTCCTCTTTGGAAAGTTTGATGATGTCACCATCCTACAAATACAGCAGGAGAAGGGAAACCAGCCAGTAAAGCAAATAGCGTGCTGTGTTAATGCGTCTCTCTCTAGTATCATAACATAGTTAGGCAGGGGTTTGAATCCTGCAAACAGTGTGTGTGTGTGTGTATGTGTATTGTGGAGGGCATCTATTGTCTTCCCCCAATGACTATCAATGACCTCGGTGTAAGTCCGGATGGCACCGGCAAGGTCATGGATGCTGTCATTGATAGCGGTGTAATGTGCCCTCTGCGCCCTAAGTCCCTGCCTGGTGTACCGTTCCATACATGCCTGAGCCTGAATTACAGCCCGGAACATAGTGGTCATCGTAAGACCTGTGAGGGCACACCTGCCAGGGGCAATACTGCCAGTGGTGCTCCCCTGAGAACCCCTGGACCTCCGCCTATGTGGTACTGTTCCGGGTCTATGGCTATGGCTGCTGTGAAGGGATGCAAGTGCCATGGGTACCACACTCTCCTGGTCAATGCCAACTGTATGCTCTCCCTCGACTATGGCCATTGGTGGTGAGGGATGTAATGGCAGTATGAGTGTGCGCATAGATGGGGTTGAACGCTGTGTACTGTCGATTGGTGGACCAACGACAGACCCTGTCAAATCTCCCTGTGCCACAATACATGTGTCATCATCACCACTATCCATGGCAGTGGCTTCAGGTTGCCTGCTGGTTTTGCCAACCCCTAACTCAGCACCTGTGAGAGGAAGACAGGAAACACACTTTACGGTCTGCACATGCACACATGAACACATGAACACATGAACACATGCACACATGCACACATGAACACATGAACACATGCACACATGCACACAGGAACACAGGAACACAGGAACATATGCACATTCCTCACTACAGCAGATACACACACAAACAACAGCAATCCAAAACATACTCAATAGTGGTTGAAGGTGGGTGACAGTATCACAAGGCAAACAGTAGCAGCACACATGTCAGCATGCAGAATAAGTGTTGATCAAGTCTATGCAGTGTGTGTGTAGACAGCCATAGTTAATGACAGTGTACATGGCTGTGGTGCATGTGTGTACATGTTCAGTGATTGCCTACACCCTGGAACACAATGTGTACAAGGACACAACATTTCTGTGCAAGTATTATAAGCTCTGCAATGTCCTGTGCACCATCACTCACAGGTATACATACCATGGCTGCATGTGTTATCTGTGTGTCACATGGATTTCCATGTCTGATTGCAGTGTCAGTGTCTGTAGCAGATAATTGTGGACACAGGTGTAGCACATGCATGCTATGTACACACATGGGATGAGTGGTGCATGTGTACATGATGGAATACCAATCCTGGAGATAGCCATTGTAACTGTATGGGGTGTAGTACCATTAGCCAGCATCATCATGCATCATGTGGTCACTCAAAGCCACTAAAGCGTGCTAGACCACCGTCTAGCATGCTGTACCTGAACCACAGTGCCGTGGCTAAGTTCACAATTACACAGCCACATTGTACAAGGGTGTGTGAGGTTCCCAGTAGGGAGCATTGCCTAACATGACTGTGTTATGTGTTGAAGAGTGTTGCACAGCCCCATGCTAGGCCCCTAACCCTCAGCTATAATATGTGTGGTGTGTGGATGATATGTGGGATACTGAAGTGTGGCCTGGCAGCGGGTGTCCAGTTACAACATGTGTAGCATTTTGACGTGTACTGCATATGACAAACATGTTATGTTGTGTATATGTGTGTCAACTATGCCTATCCAGTGTGCAGTGCAGTATTGCCACATTTGTGTCTGATGCTCTGTGCATTGCATATGATTGAGGCAGCTACTGACTTTACTGAGATGTTTAACGTCCCACAGCAAACTTGCACAGCATGCCTTATGCATAGGTGTGTTATGTGTACATGGCCTACACCTCACCTATGACATGCACATTTCAATACCAACTTTAAAGTGTTAACACACTCACCAGCATGTGTCGTCTGCCCTGCTGTCACACCAGAGGGACCTACAAGAATATGACACAGTTTGTCAATGGCCACAACTGTGGCATTGCTACTGTGAGTGTGCTAAACTACAGTAGAACAACAGGCATAGGTGTACAGATACTATTCACAATATCAGTATTGCACACAATAGGCAGCACAACTGCTAAACACAGTACACATCTCACATATGCATAATCTAACAATACAGGTAACAGTAGTCTACAGCTAGGGCATGTTACCTGCATGCTCCATGTCACCATGCTGGGTGGCTCCGGCCTCCATGATGACACATGTGTGATGTTGTTGCTGCTGTAGGCCAGGAGCCACCACACTTAGGAGCAGTTCCTCCACTCTGGTGAGGGGGGGGTGTATGGCCAGCCCACCACCTGTGGCAAGCTGTTGTCTATGGATATCAGACACACGCCACCAGACATATCTAATTAAATCACTGCAGTGATGGCGTACCTGTTCATATGTCCAGTTATGCATGCCTATGTCATTTACCCAACGAACAAGATCTTGCCACAGTGCAGTACGCTCCTGCTGGTGCTGGCTGGCCCTGGAAAACAGCAGAGTATAGTGCTGAACCAGGCTGTGGTGGATTTCCTGTTCCTCTGCGGCTGTGTAGGAGGGATTCCTTTGATGAGCCATTAGCTTGGAAGACAAGTAAACGATATGTGTGAGCAAGTCATGTGGCACATTTAATATTATACAATACAGATATCAGTTAACTGCCATATATAGCATCTGTTCATCTGTCAGAGGATACACACATTCAATACCACATATCAGTGATCAGCCCACAACTGGCTGACAGTGCCTGCCACACTCCATATAACAAACCAGTATACACCTGTACTCGGCACAGTGTTTGGGATCCAATGCACAGCCTTGCCACGGGGGTACATATCAAGCTAATGCATGAAGAAATATGTCATCCATTGCAATGTATGTGAAGTACAGTTACAGTATAACCAGTAACCCACCCTAGTCATTGATGCCATACCCCTACCTAACATATGTGCACAGTTGTTAATATAGCTGGCATACTGCTGTAACAGAGTATACATGTTGATAGGTACACACGCAAACCCTGCAACACACATGTGATTGCGGACATGGTACAGGCATCATTACATACACATCAGACATTCGTATAACACACAAATGTATGCTGACACAGATGAGCATTTCCTGTGTACCTTACAGTACTGTATGCCCCTACTTACAGATACCTATGCCTGAGGTATGCAATCTGTGCAGACTACAGGAAACACACAAGACAGTGTTACCAGAGAATGTGAACATACACCATACTGTGCTGTTCATATATATTTGTATATATCTATATATCTCTCTATATATATCTCTACATATCTATATATCTATATATATCTATGTATGTATGTATATATGTATATATATATATATATATATATCTCTACATATATATATATATATATATATATATATATATATATATATATATATATATATATATATATATATATACGCATACTTGTAAACATCCATTGCTGTACATATACATGCACATATAGGCACATATACTGCCCACCTTTCATGGTAGGAATATCAATTATGAAACAGTTGTGAGACATACAATTATGTAATAATATTGCACAGTGTTGTGCAGAATGCATTTCGCTGTCCTCACGCCGTATAGCTGTAGCAGACCTCACTGGATGTAACTCAGTCCCACAGCATTTAACCACCACATGACATATACCTGCACTGCTTGCTGTTTTCAATGCCACACACTACAACCTACATAGATATGTGCACATAGCAACCTTCAAATACATATATATGTCCAGCCTTCACTAACAGTTCCAGTATGTCCCTTGCCCTATGCACATCTGCATATACATATCGATACGGACCGCTACCACATATGGAGGGTTCACAGTATGTACAGTACCCTTCAGACACATTGGATGCCAGCAAATACATCTCTGTTACATACCTTACCTTTGTATTTCTCACCTCTGTCTGTTGTACCTGTTGACTTTTTTTTTTTTTGCTGTTGGTTGGTGTCTCTAACTGCCTCTGTTTGTTTTTGCTTTGTTTGGTTGGTGTCTCCAACTGCCTCTGTTTGTTTAATTTTTTTTTTGGTTGGTGTCTCCAACTGCCTCTGTTTTTTTTATTCTGGTTGGTGTCTCCAACTGCCTCTGTTTGTTTTTTTTTTTTGGGTTGGTGTCTCCAACTGCCTCTGTTTGTTTTTTTATTCTGGTTGGTGTCTCCAACTGCCTCTGTTTGTTTGTTTGTCTGTCTCTCTCACTCTCTCTCTCTCTCCAGTTGCTGCAATAATATTATTGCATGTGTGGACAGCAAGTACAGGATGCTTTTGTAGGTATCTGCACATGTGCATGTGATGGCCTCCGCAACAATTGGTGCTCACTATTTAGTAATTGCATGCAGCCTGCTGTGTGGTAATTGCAGTTCTCACTGTGATTTCAGGACACTGCTATAAAATGATAGGTTAGGTAGGCGTAGGCCTTTCAGTTTAGCAAGGTGGGGACCATGCTTGTTTGCTCTGGACACTGTTGTGTCAGTCAGAAGGTTGGTATATGTCTCATATCTGAGGCTGGGTTGTAGCCAGTGAAATGCATGTTGTACTGATACCTGACTGTTGCTTCTTCCAGTACACTGTTCTCAGTGTGTAAGTTTACTCACACCTCCTGATGCTAACACTGGATACATGGGAGTATGTACTTTATTTTGGGATTAGGGAATTAACTGGCATACAACAGTAGTTATTGCAATGTATTCCTATGGCTTTCCTATTTTCCCTTTACATTCACTCCTTGTAATGCATGTTATATGTCTTTATTGCAATGTATTCATATGGCTTTCCTATTTTCCCTTTACATTCACTCCTTGTAATGCATGTTATATTTCTTTATTGCAATGTATTCCTATGGCTTTCATATTTTCCCTTTACATTCACGCCTTGTAATGCATGTTATATTTCTTTCAGCACCAAGTTATTGTATATCTGCTGTGGCTTAGTGGTACATCATGCAGACTGGTGAGTCCAAGGTGTGGGGTTTGAGACTGACAAGGGTATTTTATTTTGCTGCTGAGCAGTACAAGGGCCTTATCATACAGTGTGACTAAGGCACTTTTAAGCAGTTGTAAGTGGGTTTGCGCAGGTTTGCGCGACGCTTAGTGATGCTAAGCTACGCTTAGCTTAGCTTATTGTATTTTAGCAATACTAAGCTAAGCTTAGCTTAGCTCATTTTATGTTAGCAATACTAAGCTAAGCTTGGTGTAGCTTATCATATCTTAGCAATGCTGCTTGCACACATGCGCACACTGGTGCAAACCCACTTACTACTGTTTACAAGTGCTCACTTCCACTAACCCCCGCGCTCATTTCTTTGACAGAAAAGTAAATGGGGAGATAGGAATGTGGTGATAAAGGGTGCACAAAGAGGGGAAGACAGTACGGAAACCAGCTTGGGATGTACATGATGGGCGCGGAGAAGGTCCATAGCTGCCCATTTCTTTACCAGCAACAGCTGTGCATATGCAATACATTAGGTGGGATATTTGAAACCTTCCACACCTGAGAGAGGGGTGAGGACAACTAAGTATGTTGTACTACCAGTTATGAATATCAGACACATGCACTGTTTGTGAACTGCTATACTGTCATTAGTACGTTACTCACTTCTGAACAGTTTGTGGTTTGTTTGTGTTGACATTAGCACAGTCTGCTCAGGACAACTGGACATATTTCTGTACTGTGTATGCCTACCTACACCCTTGTTTGCCTGACTACACGGGTATATAGTACCTTTGGGTAGGGGTGCAGAACTGCAGAGTGCATTATTTATTATCGTGTGATGTTTATCTTACAGAATATGCAGAGTTGCTGTGTACCTGTAAGTCTATGAAGGCTTGTAGTCTGTCTGAGTAGCTCCCACCTGTGGACATATCCAGATGGTAGACAGAGGTCAGCCTAGTATTCTTTGACTGTACACCACAGCAGTCTTTTCAGCACCTGAACAATGGCATTTTCACTTGTGGTTGCTAGCAGTACATGACTACATCCTTTGATATTTCTGTGTTGTACTTCTACATAAAGGCATTCTTGTGGGATTAATTCTACAGCTATTTGCAGAGTGTGTAACAGCAGACAAGCTGATATGCCTCTGTGTTTCTGACTCTTCCAGGCCTCAGATACTCTCATGTATATATTTGAACAGCCTCAGGGAAAGGTACATATAACTGGGTTACACCTGTGATATAGTTCAGACATTTTGCAGTTCAGACTTTGGGGGATTCAGAGCATATGTATTACTACACATTTTCTGATGTGCAAGTGGTGTCTACTCTCACTTATTGACATTTGTCATTCAATGAGATTCAACACTTGTCTGCCTACTGTTAGTACATTTCACAGGGAGTCAGAGGGGCACAGCTAACATTTGTTTACAAATCAGGGTTATCACTGTAGATCAGTCACTGTTGGGAGGTCTGGCCTGTGACCTATATGCCACTGTGTGGGGTTTGTAAACTGCTACTGTAACTTTATTCCCTACTAGCATGGCTGATTCTCTTTTCACAGTCATGTCATGCAATTCCACAACACCTGCTGGTTAAGGCCCACAGAACAAGATTTGTGTTATGCCATTCCTATTTTCCCTTTACATTCACTCATGGTAATGCATGATATATTGCTTTCAGCACTGTGTTATTGTATATCTGCTGTGGTGTAGTAGTACTTCATGCAGACTGGTGTGTCCAACGTCCCGGGTTCGAGACTGACAATGGTATTTTATTTTGCTGCTGAGCAGCACAAGGGCCTTGCCATACAGAGTGACCAAGGCACTTTTAAGCAGTTGTAAGCTGGTTTGCGTGGGTTTGCGTGATGCTTAGAGATGCTTAGCTAAGTGCACACAAGCTGACACCCACACACCCCCGCTAACTACTGCTTAAAAGTGCTTACTCCTGCTAACCCCCACGCTAATTTCTTTTAAAGAAAAGAAAATGGGGAGATAGGAAAGTGGTAAAAAAGGGGGCACAAAGAGGGAAAGACAGTAGGGAAACCAGCTCGGGATGTGCAGGATAGGGGTAGGGAAGGTCCATAGCTGCCCATTTCTTTACCAGCAACAGCTGTGCATATGTATGACATTTGGTGTGAAATGTGAAACCTTCCACCCCTGAGAGAGGGGTGAGGACAACAAAATATGTTGTACTGCCAATTAGAATTATCAGTTTACATGTCCAGTGAACATGTGTGTGAATTGGACAGCTATGTATGGGGCGTAGATTTTTTGTGGGAACAGATTGCCCTTTTTTATTTTTTTTTCAGGTGAGAGTGAAATGTGAGGTACAGGAAGTAGGTATATTTGGGGAGGTAGGTTGGGGAGGTAAACAGACAAGACAAACAAGATGCATACAGGGGTGGAGTTTGACACATGGGGTGGGTGAACACAATTGACGGGGAAGGATGTTTGGAAATCGCAAGCCCATGAGCCCACAGATGGTAAGAGTGAAACTGAGATCCCCACTCATGGGCAGTCACCACTGCACCTTCACAGCCTCGAAGGTGGCTGTGCTGGGGGCTGAGTAGGATGGACAGGCTCACCCGAGAGATGCGCCACTCTCGCCTCAAGCTGGCGTAGGGGATCAGCGACTGAACACTGGATCTCCCTACGCACCACAGCCCAGACCCTTCGAAGGGTGATGGGTGGCCCTTCTCCACCCACGCTTGCACGGGGGATGAGCCCCAACCCCTGCAGCGCTTCCACCCAAAGGTGGCATAGGACAAATGGAGGAGGGGAGCCCGGGCTGGGCACTGGAGCTGCTGGTACCAGGTGCACTCGCCAACTGAGGAGGGATAGGTGGGTCCGCTGGGACCGGCCTTCCCATACGTTCTGTGATTAGGTGTGTTTAATTACAACATAAACAACAGCATTCCAGATTAGTTGTAACAGCATGCAGTAATATTCCCATTAACCCAACACACCAAGGTTCCAACAGCTGAACAGCAAGCATAACACATGCATATATTGAATGACAGTGGATATTCCGACAGCATGCAGGGATGTTTGGTAGCAACAGGCCACCATGAACGTAGTATTTGAACAGGGCACATGCATTAACATCAATGCAAATATTTATAAAACAATAGGACATATGTCCCAACAAATATTTAAGGTTACACACACCCATTCAGGTGTGGAATTGCATGGTTTATGCACATACGGTAGGGTGTAGAAAAAAACTCAGTTAACATCTTATAATGACCTTTTAGTCTACACTACATTCCCAGTGACTGCAGTTGTATATCCCCTACCTGTATTATTACACTTGCCACCATACGTTAGGTTGTGTCATTGGTTTGGCTAGTTCAATATATGCCTGACCCATATCTGACATACTAACTGTCCAGGATTCTGGTGTTACTGCTACATATTTCTTGTTTGCATTTATATTTCTTTATCTACATATCTGGGATGTTTTCACATGACATTTTCACTTCGATTTGTACAGAACCCTGCATTTCTTAACACACACTCACATTTCTTATGCATAATTACATGCTACAAGTGTGCCAGGTTTACTTATTCATGTCAGCCAGTAACTGACTATTGTGGACTGTATATATGTTTCACAGCTACTAGCACTTCCATCACCCACTTTATATGGGGCTGCATAACTCTGGGTTGCCAGCACATTTTCAAACAGTGCTGTTTGTATGATGCAAGGGTACTACAACAGTTCAGACTCTGTGACACAGACACACTCTGGGTTTTAGACCTTTATTAATGACATTGGACACATTTTCACAGGCTCACTCCTTTATTTGTTTTAACGGTGTTTATGGCAGACATGTTCATGACATATTATACCTTTATTAATAGGTTAGAACAATCTTTTTTCAGGCTCACTCACTTATGTTATATGACAGTGCCTGCAGAGATATTATTCCAGACATATGTTACCTTTCTTAATGGGTTACTACACTCTTTTTCTGCGTCTCTGACGTTTTTATCTGGCAGTACATGCAGAGGGCTTATTCAGGCAATTCTATGGCTGTTTTATTGGACTACAACACATTCTTTCATGCTCTCAAAACATATTTTATATAACAATGCATGCAGAATAATCACTAACCTGCCTGGTGGTGTAACCTTAGCAGCCTATCAGCATAGGCTTGCTGATTCGTAACACTGTCACCTGCAGTTGTTAAGTAAATGAAGGGATATTGAAACATACCTATCCGTTATACATACTCCATTATCAATTCTTACATACTGCATTCCATGGCTACAAATTCAGTTGAGGGGCATCCTGCATCCCACGGGCCTCCTGTATCCACTGGTTCAGGCAGTCCTGCTTTCGTCTCTTCAGGTCTGCATGGTGGTGACGGACCTGCTTACCAGTCCGGGGAACGCCTGTGGCACTGGTGAGGTCATGAGCTAACCGGTTTCAAGCCTCTGCCTTGTACTCCGTCCCTTGTAACTGACACCTGCCATTCTGACTGAAATATGGGGCTTAAATATGCCGTGATTTCACACTTTATTGTGATTGGTCGTTTTAAACTTCTCGGCTGACTGCAGACCTGCTTAGTAATGGTTAAACTACCATATGTTGTCATGGCTTAGTGGTTCTGTACTTTTATTATGATGCAATTTTATTGCTGCTAGACAGGCTTGGTGTGGCTGCTTAAGCAACTTAGCTCTATGTTGTGCTATTAAACTAGGGTGTGTGGGACCTCAACCATGAATGCCTTCTCTTTGTGCATACGCTCTACCATTATGCTATTGCAATTTGGTGTGATTTGCATAAACATTCTTTCTTATGCTCTTCCATGTTAGAATTGCTAACTCTAGCTAAGCAATGGGCACACCAGCGCACACACGAGCAAATACGGGCAGCTATATCATGGATTTAAAAAAAAAACTATATAATTATTTACTTTATATATGTGTGATGGAGGTTTACAGTGTCAGGGAGTGTGGTGTTGGGTGCAAGTACATTTGAGCAAACTTGCTCTTGTGTGTTGACATTTTGCTTTTTATAACCTTGCAGGAGCATGCACATTTAGACTAATCAGCAGTCGGACACACCCCCTGCTTTCCTACTCAGTCCGTGTAAAAGTTACAGTTGAGTCAGCATGTCCTCATGAATATTCATGGCATGCTGATGTTAAACCGTTCAACTGCAGCCTCCGAGTAAGACTTGTTAAGTCTTACACGGAGGATTAGTGAATCCGGGCGAATGTTTCTGTATCACATAAATCTCTTGACACAGATTCTGTTTCTAATTCTACTCAAAATTTGTATGTGATAAGGGCAGGAAGAGTTTGCAAACCTAATCCTAAATATCTTCAGTAAATTGCATTTGTAGCCAGAGAGCTTGAATTGTTTATAAATTGTTTAATTCTGAATGTGTTTCAAGAAATATCAATGCAGATTTGTGCATGTATTTGCAATAAGCACAAAGTAAAGAGGGAGAATGTAGAACAGTGTGCCATGCTTTGTTTCCTGTACCTTACCTGCCACTGTAATTGAAGGAAGTTTCCAGCTCAGGGGGCAGTATTAAGCTAAATGTACTGAGCATGTGCTACAAGTAAGATGTAGAATGTGCATGCAGAAGCAGCTACATTGGGTGTACAATAAACCAGCTGTTAAACTGCCATGATGTCTCCACTCATCATTCAACAGGCTCCTCATGCACGCAGCACATTCCCTGTGTCCCATTACCTACACTTATGCATGTTTTCAATAATAGAACATGTCAAGACCACTGCATCCATCACACAACAGCTTACTCTAGGCCATGCCATGGCATGCATGACCTAGCTTACCAGTGGAAATCCTGACATTATCTGAACAAATGTTTATTGTCCATCATTATGCATGACAAGTATACACAGTTCCAGCACACTTACATATCCTGACATTTGAAGAGAAGCATGCCATGACACTGTGTCATGCAACACTCACATAAGTCTACCTTGCAAAACAATGCTGTGAAAATGACAACAGCACTAGTAGCGTGATCTTCACTATTTAATACTTATGATGTATGCCTCAGTAAACTGGCGAGCTGACTGTTAGAGAGAATATCACTATTTGCATGTTTCCTGTCTTGTATATGAGCCCTGCATATTTATGTTGGTGTGTGAATGTCAACTGTATTGCAGGTGTCTGTGCATGTACAGAGTCATATGAACAACCACCAATTAACATTTGTATAATGAAAATATAGTGAGATGACAGTCCAGTAGGAAATATAAAGCCATATGCAAAAGAAGTGAGAAAGGCAACATGGTCACTGGCTGACCCAAAATCAGTTTTGGAATGCAACCATACCTTTCAACTGTCCTGATTTTCGCAGAATGCCCAGATATTTGCCTGTTATTTTTGGACTGCCCCTCATAAAATTTCTGGTTTTCTGGCAAATTAAAGAGAATTCAAAGTCATTAAATAATACTAAATAATGGCAGTCATTTGAGTTTCAGACTTCATACCCTTCAGATAATATATAAATCGAAAATCTGTCATTCTAGCAACTTTTCAAGTGTATAGGAACAATATTTTAAATCTGTCCCTCTTTTTCGACCTTTGTTTCCCCATTATTTCTGGCTTTGTCAAGATTTCTTCCATTGAGAAGTTGAGAAGTATATACAACACAACACATTTTATATATATATATATATATATATATATATACACACATGCATACATACATACATACATACAAATATTTCAAGGACGGGCATTAATGTCCTTCTAGCCTGTCAATATACCAAAACAGTTGTTACCATAATAAGTGTCCAGACTGTTCTTTAAAACATCTAAACTAGTACTTGCTTTAATGTAATTTGATAGTTTGTTCCATGCATCAGCTACTCTGTCAGAGAACCAGTTAATACACTTCTCATTCTTATAGAATCTTCTACCTATTTTGTCTGATGATTCTCTACTACTTTTTGATAACCCCAAACATTACCAGAGGTAGTTGTCCCTAAACGCCTTATATACCTGAATAAGGTTTTCTCTTAAATATGTATATGAGACATTGTACAAGTTCAGATATTTTAGTCTTTCATAATAACTTAAAATTTTCACATCCATGGATGCCCTTTATTACAGTTCTTCTGTACTATTTTCAGTTTACTCATGCTTATTTTCTTATAAAGTTTCTATATTGTTATTATACACTGACGTTTGGGTCTAACATAGCTAACAAACAGAGACTTCATCATTTCTGATTTCCCAGATTGTATAAGATCCTAGGATCATATTGTTATTATACACTGATGTTTGGGTCTAACATAGCTAATAAACAGAGACTTCATCATTTCTGATTTCCTAGACTGTATAAGATCCTAGGATCATAGGAAGTTACTAGGTTAATGGCCTCAGGGCTCTTACAAGCCTATCCAAGTTCAATCCATGTTCCCCAAGGGAGTCTGGTTCAAGCAGACACTAAAATCAGCACCTATTGCCCCTGCCCAAGAAAGACAGAGGTGGAACCCCTGGGGTGAGTTTCTGGTTACCCATCCAAATGTCCAAATTACACTTAAATAGGGCCAACAAGGAGCTTTGTTTAACAAGAATAGGAAGCTTGTTCCAAAAGTGGGGCAACCTCTGTGAGACAAATCTGTCTCTCCAGCAAGTTCTGTTAATATCACATACCAGGTTAAGGTCCTTTGAGCAAGTGACATGTGTGCCATTTGTCTTGCGAATGCACAGCATTTCCATTAAAGCTGGGTCAGAGATTACGCTATATGCAAGGCACAGGTCACCCCTGAGCAGTCTGTATGACACAGAGTAAAGTGACAATGATTTCAGTCTGTATGCATAAGACATCTTGAAGACCCAGAATTTTCTTTGTAAGGAACCTTTGTGGTCTCTCCAATTGCTGCAGGTGTTTAGAAAGGAACATACCAAAGGCAGCATTGTACTCTATTATTATATTATTGGCCTGATAAGGGAAGTGTGCAGGGGGGGGGGTTATAACCCTTTTTTTCTTGAGGCAATACCCTTTCTTATGAGATGAGCAATATAAAATACCTTTTTTGCCACTGTGGAGACATGGTGATCAAAGTTAAGGTTGCTGTCGACCTGCATGCCCAGATCTCTCACCACTGACTGTGTGCTTAGGGTATTGCTATTGATGTGTTAGCTTGCAGGAACATCACCCTTGGCAAAGGGGATGATAATGTATTTTTTGCATTAAGTTTAAGACCGTGACTTTAGTACCAGTCATTAGTCTGTGTAAGATCTTCTTGCAGGATGTTGACATTGCTAGGAGTTTCAATGATTGCTTCCTGTTTGCAGTCATCAGCAAACTTTGTCAGCCACAGTCCTTTAGTTTTAGCCTGTACATCAGAGAAGTAGATTCTGAACAGTAGGGGTCGGAGAACCAATCAGTGTGGAACATCACTGGTTACGGGTCTGCTGGAGGAGGTGGAGTCCACTAATTTGATTGTATGAGTTCTATCAGTGAGCTAGTTTGCAACCCACCTGACAATATATGCACTGATACCCAACTGGGTGAGTTTATCAATGATGCTTGAGGGGGGATTGTGTCAAAGGCCTTAGCTACATCTAGGTAGGCTGTATGCACAGATTTGCCTTCATCTAGGGATTTGGTGACTGTCTCAAAGAAGTCCACCAAGTTTAACAGGCATGATCTCCCTTTGATAAATCCAAACTGGGTGGGGTCAAGCGTTTGTAGATTTCCTATATCTTTGTTAAAAGGTCCATGATAAGTCATTCCAAGGCCTTGCAGATAAGGCTGGTCAGGCTAATTCTATAGTTCCCGGGGTCTGTGTATGCACCTCCTTTGTGCAAAGGGATAATGGTAGCTGTTTTCCATTTCACTGGGATGAAGCCAGTGCTTAGGCTGTGACAAAAAAGCTTGCTTAATGATGATGCTGATTCCTGTTTTAACCCAAGTATAACACAGCCTAGGATGTTGTCTGCTCCCATAGAGGCTGTGTTTTTGGCCTTGGAGAGGGCATTTAAGACCTGCTGCTCAGAGATACTAGGTGGGAGACAGGTGTTAGAGATACTTTGGGGTATATGTGGAGGGGACAAGGGAGCGAAGTTTTCACTGAACCTGTCAGACACCTTTGCTATATCCACAGGTTCTGTATATGTAGGACCATGAACTATGAGTTCAGTGCAAATTTGGGTCTTACATTTCAGGTTATGGATGTAACACTAGAACTCCTTGAGGTTATCTTTAGTTAGGCAAACTAATTTAGATTTGTAGTTAGCATTGGAGGACTTCACTAGGAGTCTTATTTGCTTGTTTAAGTTGAGGAGGGAGTGTTTCCAGTTTTGAGACCATTCCTTCCTACTCTTAGCCAGCAATTTCTTTCTCCAGTTGTATAGCCTGTTAATGCCAGTTGTCCACCAGGCAGCTTTGGTTCTATCAGGTACAGCAGAGTCAATACAATTGTACAGGTGCTTGTATAAAGCATTGGTGTATATCTCAGAATAGGTGTCTGTTCTATCATTGGGGGGAGAGGCTATGAAGCTATTTCTGCTGTCATGTAAGAGGTTGCAATTGGCCTTGGAGGTTTTTTAGTCTAGTTGTTGCTAGAGGGGTCCTGTGTTATAGTTACTTCTAGCAAGACTGATTTGTGGTCAGATCTCACCAGGGATAGCCACACACTGGGGGTGGTGCAGCGGTCCCCCATGTTGGTGAGTACCAGATCCAGGATGTTTGATCCCCTTGTGGATGTATCACTCAGCTCATCCAGGGCGTTGGAGTTAACAAAGTCCAGGAACCTTTGGGCAACATAGTTAGAACACATATAATTTAGGTAGTCAATGGATGGGTAATTAAAGTCACCTAAAACCAGGGTGTTTGGATGTATCTTGATTGACTCAAGTAGATCCAAGTAGACTGAGTGGATGTCCTGATTCATGGAGGGGTTTTATAGCTGGCAATGACCTGAAGAACGGTCTTACCTACAGTCAATTGCACCTGAAGTAATTCAAGGGAATCATGTTTAATCAATCTAGAGGTATATTTATCTTTAATGAATATTGATACACCACCTCCTTTAGTTTTTACACTTTCAGTTTGTGGTCTGAATGTATGGAAGGAAATGTAACTTGGTATATCTGGGATGCTCTCCACAGCCCTAAATCAGGTGCATCTTCCAAGGTGAGGACTGCTTTCAGTGAGTGCAGTTTCTGGTTTAGATTCTTAGCATTTAGCAACATAACCTTGAGGTTGTTTTGGAGGGTATTTTTAAATATGGAATTTTGTTCTTGCGGCATTGCCTGAAAAAGGCACTATGGAGGTGACAACAGTCTTAGCCAGTAACCGAAATCCCAGGAGTGACAGATAAAGACCATCTCTGGCAAAGCATCGAGGTCTGTTGACCATGTCATCCCAGGCTGAAAAGTACTGCATCCCCTTTGAATGACACCAGAAACTAAGCCAATTGTTGAAGTCAATCATTTTTGTTTGTATTGAGGTATCATCCTAGGCAAAGGTAAAATGCTGCTTAGGGCTAGGGTTACACCTGCCTGAGATGCATAATCAGAGAACCTATAATTCTATAACTATCATTAACCAATTGGTTGATATAATTAGAAAATCTCAAAGCCGGATCTACCCATATACCCAGGTCCTTAAATTAATCTACAGTTACAATCAAAGTTTCACCATTCAGTTTATGTCTCCCAAATCTCATATGCTTAGTTTTTGATGTATTTATCAACATATTACTCTCCAGTGCCAAAATTGTCAACTTAGTCAAGTTCTTTTGTAGACATGCCTTATCTGTAACACATGTAATCAGTTTACCCAATTTCAAGTCATCTGCATACTGACTATAAAACACCTCAGATGAAAAAAAAATAGATCTGAAGTATAGGCTTAGGACAAAATCCTGTGGGACACCCTGACTGTAACAAAGAATTTCACCTGTTCAATTGCTGTATGATACTTGCCATGTCCTATTTATAAGCCATGCAGCTATCCATCTTATCAAGAGTACATCAATACCTAGTTGTTCTAATTTATTGATTAGTGTTTTGTATATGACCCTGTAAAATGCTAAAGTTAAATCTGTATTTTATTTATTTATTTATTTCGCATTTGTTAACTGGGTTAGTCCAAATGAGTTTGCAAACAAACCCATTTTCAGTGGAGCCCTGAGGGGAAAAGCCCCAGCAAACATAAGTAAAAATAAAGTGACACTTTACAAATATTAAATAACAATCACAATACAAAATAATTGTAAAAAAAGAAAAGGTTATTAACTATTTGCATTGCATTGATAGTAAGCAACCCATTTTCAGTGGAGACCCAAGGGGAAAGAGCCCCAGCAAACATAAGCAGAGATAAACATACAGGGCAAAAACTATAACATACAGGGCAAAAACTATTAAAAACAACACTGCAAATATGAAATGAATTATAAAGAGAAAAAAGAAAAAAAATTATGAGCATTAAGGGTAGCACTGATAGTAGTGGATTAAAATTTACTACATATGAGAGTAAAAACAAAAAGATAATCATTGTTCAAAAGAAGGACAACGTATAGACATTGAGAGGAAGTGGGGGATAAGAGAATGGGAGGGGCTATAGTAGGAGAGCTGAGGATTTAGGAGATTAGTTTAAGCAGAAGTTACTAACAAAGAAAGTTAGGAGATGCAACAGGTTATACAGTGGGAGAGACTAAGACTACGTGAGGTCAATGCAACGGCATAATTTCAAGTTTAGTAGGTGGGATTTAAGCTCCTTTTAAAAACAGGGAAAGGAAAGGTTGGATCTAATATGCAGAGGGAGTTTGTTCCAATTTAATGAGACAGAGTGTTTGTAAAGTAGTTTGCAATATTCCTTTTGGGTTTATAAATTGAGAGAAGATGCTGATTAGCACTCCGGAGAGGCTGGGGCAGAAAGTATGGAATAACAAGGGAGGAGAGAGCAGGGCAGGCAAAGGGGTTGTTGAGTATGGAAAAGGTAGTGTGGAGTTGTGACTGTAGGAGAAGGTGTGGAAATTCCAGCTACTGAAGTTTGTTTAGTGAGAAGCAGTGATGCGAAGAGAGTGGTTGGTTTAGAAGAAATCTAGCAAATTTGTTGTACGTTTGTTCCATTTTCTGCATTGAGGTAGTTTGGATATTGGTAAGGATGGGGGAAGCATATAAAAGACTTGGTAAGAGAAATGCCTGTGCAAGAGTGCATTTAGTGGGAATAGTGAGGAATTTTTTGTTCCTATAAAGTAGTCCAAGTTTTTGTGTTTTTTTTTATGATGGCCTGTTGTATGTGCAAGTCAAATTTTAGTTGGTCATCAATTATTACCCCAAGGAGCTTGGTGTGTGATGCAGGGGAGATAGTGGTGCCAACTAGGGAGGAAAGAGAACAGTTGGATTTAAGGTGAGAGAGTGTCTGAGGTAGGAAGAGAAGGAGTTGAGTGGGTTAAGGATTAGTTGATTGTTTCTGAGCCATTTTTCAACAGAGATAAAGGAAGTTTGTGTTAGTGTGTGTAGTTCAAAGATAGTATTGGAGATAGATAAGAGAGTAGAATCATCTGTGTATTGTATTACAGAAGAGAGACTGCAGGATGAATGTAGGTTGTTGGTAAATTACATCATAGCATAATTTTTCATTCATGGCTGTAGAATATCATGTTATGTGTGGTACTAGATCTATTTTTCAACATTTGCATGCTGATATATGGTTTCAATTCCCAACCTTTCCAGTTTTGGCAATAATATCCAATATCGCGCCACATCTTATGTATCTATAAAATGGTTTCCTATCATGCTCAATATCTTTATAGAAATTTAAAAATGTTTCACGCTATACTTTATTTATCGAGCTTGTTTATTTCAGTTTTCAAAGTTGTATTTTGACCTCTTTTATCCATTTCTTATATTTTTTTGTCTCTCACCTTAATTAAGTATCTCATTCTTATGGAAATATATCCTCCTGACACGGTGTTCCTAGATCCCAATGTTAAACATTTTTTTTATTTTTTTATTTTTGCATTAAATTTGTCTTTCAAATCTTTCCACATTCCTTCTGCAGTTTTTCCACTGAATGCATCACTCCAGTTAATTTTACATAGTGACTGTTTTGCTTCCATATAATCTGTTATTAATCTTCTGTGCATTGGTTTAGATTTCAGTTTGGCACAATTATCTAGCAACAAATTAACCTTTAGAACCCAGTGATCACTGCACATCAGTCATGGTAAAACTTGTCATGAAGTAATAGTAATTTCTTTAGGAACACAAATGATGTTTGTATGTTCTCTTCACTGGTAGTTTTTTTTACAATCTGAAGCAATTGTTCATGAACATCTGTTGAGAATAATTTCCTTATTAATGTTGTTGAATCAATATTATTCCAGTTTGTTTCTGGCAAATTAAAGTCCGTAACCCCCCATTAATCTTCCGTCTTGCATTTCATGCAAGAAACGTATGAATTCTTCTAGGTCATTATCACTTGACCTTGGTGGTCTATACACTCCAGCAGTTGTTATATGTTCCAGGTTGTTGTCCAGTGTTGTCTTTATTGTTACAGTTACACAATCTATAGTATTGGTGTTATCAGTGAACATGTAATAATCACAGGTCTTTAATCTCTATCATATCACCTCCACCTGATGTTTTGCTAGATGCCTGTTACAGTATAAACGTTTATACCCTGACAGAACTGGCTTCCAGTCATTGTTCTTTAATCATGTTTCACGAACATTAACAACATTAATGTAGCAAAGTTTCCAGTTAAAAAGAAAAACTTTATTAATGCTCCTAATATTAACAACCATCAAAGATGCAGCTAATGTCATTATTTGTGAATTGATTTGACCTGGCAAAAATCCTGCCTTGTATTTGTCAAATATTGCAAAATATCTGCTGTACAAATCATCTTCCCTGATCTTAAGAAGTGCATGAAATCCTGTCTGAAGACACATGTGCCAAAATTTAGGCTGAGATGCTTTACATATTTCCTTTTTTTAGAACGGGACATTTTTTTTCATGCAGGTATTTACCCCAAAAATCTTTTCATTCAAGGTGACATGACTCTTCTTTCTATATGTGGTTTACGAAAATATGTCCTAACACCTGTGCAACCTACACTATTTAAAAGAGCTGTAAGTTCCCTACTAACAGTGAAAGAGTCTGCGCAGATGAGATCATTTGTACTGACATGAATAAAAACAGATCCATTCCTCCTTATATTAAGGTGTTCTAAGGCCTGTCTAACATCCTTTATTTTTGCTCCTGGCAAACATAACACTTTCTATTTGATGTTCATTATCTTTTCTACAAATGCCAAGTATCAGTGACTCTAATAACTGAATGTCCAATTACAAGAATATGTTTTCTGACCAGATCTGGATAATCTTCAGTTTCTCATTCAATAATATCTGCTCTATCAAATGTTGCAAAATAATTATCTTAATCACCATTAGTCTTATTAACCCCACTGTTTTCATTGTGTATTACATTTGCAAGCAAACAATTCTCATCTAGCTGGCTTTGTAGTACATCCACAGCTTGAGCCATGTTGTCAGCATCTGTCTTTTTCCTCTTCTTGCTTACAGTAATGTTCTTTAGTCCTACATCCTGTTTTGATTCCTTCCTTTTCACCTGCCCCTTACCTCTATTTTTATACCATCTCTATTGGAAAAAATATGCCTTTTTCTGTAGACTGTCCCCCGGATTCACTAATCTTCCATGCAGGACTATTCTAGTGCTGCACGGAAGCGGCAGTTTAGGAGGAGGGTGGCAGTGCACCAAGCATATTAATGAAGGCGCACTGCTGACCTCCTAATCCTACATGGAGCGTGGACGAGTATAGGGGGCGTGTCTGAGAGCAGATCTATCAGAATAAACACGCCCCTGCAAAGTAGAACAGCAGAAACTGTAAATAAATGAGTCAGACCACTCATAGGTGTCCGCATATCCCCACCAACAGTCCCCCATGTGCACAACAGCAACAGGACATAAAAATAAAAAGAAGTAACCCCTGTAATTATTTTTAAAACTCTGAGTACAGCTAACTGTAGGTGCACGGGTGTGCCCATTGGTTAGCTACAGTTAAAGCAGCTTAAAAGGCTGAAGAGGATAACAAGGAAGATATATGCAAATGAAGCAGCACAGCAATAGTGTAGTTGTCAGAGCATCCACCTAATGAGCAGACATTCCCGGTTTGAGTCCCACTGCAGCACATACCATTTCCATGTGAAATCTGTATACGAACATTTATTTACATTTTATTGCTATATAACCTACTAAATAACATTTAAATGTGAACTGGAGTACTACATTAAATGCACATGTGAAGAGTCCATACCATAATGAATAAGTTAGCAGTAAGCAGGCGGAAGCACAGATAAGCAGTAGTAAGCATATGTAAGCCCTAGTAAGTGTGCGCAAGTGCATTTGGGCAGGGTGAAGCACCGCCGACACAGATTGAGCAAAGGAGAAGCTAACTGCATGTAAGACACTGTGACTGGAAGTCAGCAGTGCTTACCTCTGTGCAAACCCACTTACAGCCACTTGAAAGTGCCTTAAGCACACCGTATCCAATGGCCGGTGTTCTGCCCAGCAACAAAACAAACAGCCTTCGTAAGTCCGGAACCCAGGACCATGCACACCATACACAAAACGATTTACCACTAAGCCATGCCAGACATGCAGAAATTGTATGTTGTCAGAAACATAACCCCAGCCCAGTTATAAAACAGTACAGAGAATGCATACGTACAGCTAGATGGGAGTGTGTCTGCAAATATATCACTAACTAAACGGATACAACATATCTATAGATGTAGTCACATATATATGTACATATATATAAATATCCAGAGATGCATAAACTCACAAAAACATACTTGGAGGCTCTAAATAAAAATCTGCCAAAGCAGCAGAGACCTCCAAAGCAGACATCCAAGCAACCACTGCCCCACAACAACTTTCACGTATCACATACTTCGCAAAGTCAGTGTGCCACACAGAAGCAGCCCTTAAGGCTAAATAATGCACCTAATGCACTAGTAATAGGAGACTCTATTGTCAGGCACACTGATGTCCCGCTCACCAGACTGAACAAGGAGAAGGTCACTTTAAGCTTCCTGTCGGGTACCAGGATCTGTCACATAACACAAGCACTCAGGTCACTCCACAGCAGGTACAAATATGACTCTTGTCATTGTCCATGTTGATGTGAATGACCTGAGACATACCTCCCTGGACTACATGAAAAGAGACATAGAGGTGCTCTCTGATCATGTAGCCCAGGTTGGTATGACCCTGACCCTGAGTAGCATCTTGCCCTCACCAATAATGATGCCACAGTATAAAGACAAAATGATCAATTTTAACAATTGGTAAGCTATTAGTGTCATTCAAAGGGGATCCAGTGTCTGTCAGCCTGGGATGACATGCTCGACAAGCCACGTTGCTTCACCAGGGACGGCTTGCACCTGTCATCCTTAGGTTTTCGAATACAGGCCAAGGTTCTTGCCACTCCTATAGTGTCTTTTTAGGCAAGACTCAAAAGACAAAACCATCTCCATAGACAATACCAGAAACAAAAAACTAAGGGTAATGCTACTCAATGCCAGAAGTCTAAACCTCAAGATGCACGCACTCGAGGCATTCCTCAGTATGGAGAAAATTGATATCTGTGCAGTAACAGAAACCTGGTTCAAGGCTCCAGAGAGCACCACAGCACTGCCAGGATTCAACTCATACCAAACTTTTCGGCCCCAGAACTCGGACCGAAATACTAAAGGAGGGGGAGTATCCATCTTCATCAAGGATACCCACATCTCCAGGTTAGTGGCACTGCACAAGGCATCAGAGACCCTCCAGGTGCAACTAACAGTGGGCAAAACTTCTTTTCAGTTTGTAGCCTGCTACAGATCACCTACCTTGTCTCAGGACCCCCACACGGCATTCCTGAGAACATTGGAGAATATGAAGGTCTCACCAAACACCATGATTAGAGGAGATTTCAACTACCCAAACATTGACTGTGAAAACTACTCAAGTCCCAACTCATTTGCCCAATGGCTCCTGGCATTTATAAACTCAAACTCCATGTAACAACTGGTCACCACTCAAACAAGAGGGGACAACATATTGGACCTGGTCATCACCAACATGGGGGATCATTGTTCCACCCCAGAGGTAAACCCCTCGTTGGTAAGATCAGACACAAACTAATCACAATGGACATCCACATCCCAACCCCACCCCCCCAGCCAAGGAAACCACTGTGAAAAATCTCTCAAAAACAAACTTCACACTTCTCAAGACTGAGGTGTTAAGTTTCAAAGCCCCCGGGCAAATGGGAAATGCTATCCAAACAGCAGAATCCTTTATAAATGCACTCTATGAGCACCTACAGGAATGCATGGATCATGCCATCCCAAGTAAAACCAAGACTCACTCCTCCAAACACAGGAGACCAGTCTGGTGGACCCCGGCCATAAATAAGCTATACAACAGAAGGAGGAAACTATTACATGATAGGGCAAAATCCCAAAAAGGGAAGGCATCCCTGATCAGTATTAGCAAGAAACTTCACTCAATCATAAAATCATCGAAGGCTAACTTCAAAAGAAAAATTGCCAAAGACTCTAAAGATAACCACAAGGCGTTCTTTAGCTACACCAAGAATCTGGGTGGCAACTTTCAGATCTGCTCTGAGCTGGTGCAAAATGGCACAAAATACACTGAACCCACTGACATTGCCAACATCCTGGCGGATAGGTTCAGTGCAAACTTTACCCCCCCTTCCCCCCCAAAAGGGCCTGTGTCTATCCCAGGAGAATGCAGTTCCCCAGTCATCACAGACACACAGGTGAAAGCAGCCCTTTCCAAAGTAAAAAACACAGCATCAATGGGACCGGATGGTATCCCGGGCTGCGTCTTACACGAGCTCCAAAAAGAACTAAACCCTCACATAAACTCACTGTTCCAACTCAGCCTTACCACAGGTTATGTACCCAAAGAATGCCGTACAGCAACAGTAATCCCCTTCCACAAAGGTGGTGCCACAACGGATCCCAGGAACTATCGCCCCATAAGCCTGACTAGCCTGGTCTGCAAGGCTATGGAGCGCATCATTATGGATCTCATAAACAAAGTCATTGGGAACCTCCAGACACTGGACCCTACACAATTCAGCTTTGTTAAAGGCAGATCCTGCCTCCTAAACCTAGTTGACTTTTTTGAAATAGCTACCAAAGCCATTGATAAGGGATAGGTAGTCCACACAGCCTACCTGGACCTCGCAAAGGATTTCGACACAATACCTCACTCTGGCATCATAAATAAGCTTACCAGCTTAAATATCAACCTATATGTCACAAGATGGGTTGCAAACTGGCTCAGGGATAGAATTCACATGGTCAGATTTGCGGGTGCCATGTTTGACTCTAAACCGGTTACAAGTGGTGTCCCACAGGGCACAGTCCTGGAGCCCTCTTGTTTGGTATATACTTCTCTGAGGTACAGGCAAGCATGGGAGGACTGTGGCTGACCAAGTTCACAGATGATTGCAAGCTAGGAGCCATAATCGACTCTCCGGCTGACACAAGCATCCTCCAGAAGGGTCTTACAGAGACGGACACCTGGTGTCAGAACCATGGCCTTAAGCTAAATGCCAAAAAGTGCATAGTCATCCCTTTTGGGAAAAACAAAGTGCCCACAAACTACCACATAGGAGGTAATCCACTAAGTACAGAAGAAGTAATTAGAGATCTGGGGACCCAAGTAGATAGTAACCTCTCCTTTGACAATCACATTGCCAAAGTGGTTTGAAAAACCTTCTATATAGCTCACCTAATCACAAAAGGGTTCACATCTAGATCAAGAGATGTCATTGTGCCCCTCTACTCATCGCTCATCAGGCCCTTAATTGAGTACAATGCCCCATTTGGGATGTATCTTACCCGACACCTGCAACCACTGGAGAGACCTCAAAAGTACCTCACCAAGAGGATTGTGGACCTCAAACAGATGCCCTATGCTACTCGACTAAAGAAACTCCATCTCTACTAAGTTGCTTACCGCCTACTCATAGGCGATCTCTGCCTGGCATACAAGGCCATGTCTAACCCAGAATTGATGAACATGCTTCACCTCAAGAAAGCCAAATCCATTAGAGCTACACGCTCCATGGATTTAAACCTCAGCACAACAATAAATAGGACATGCTGGAGGGATAGATTCATATCCCAGAGGCTTCCCTTGCTTTGGAATAGAATCCCGGTTCATGTTAGGCAGAGCCCCTCGCTGACCCTCTTCAAGAGAAATCTTGATGAGTGGATGGGAAATCATAAATTTACTCCTGGGATCACTTCTATGGCCCTGCTGGACAGAGGCTCGGGAATCTAGTCTAAAAGGGTGGCGAAAGCCAACACATTCTGGCTAGGCTTATAAATGCCCTAGGGCAGATTGCCTAGTACCTACCTATGAACCTATATACAAATATATGAACAGATATACATGCAAATGCTGACAACTACATATATACATGTCAACATCTATATGTCTACATATACACATCAAGTGACATATGTATGCAGGTATATGTCTCCGTAGGTATATTCTAACATAGTTAGACATATGTAAGTAAATATATATATTCCCACAGAGGTATATATGGCCAGACATCTGTAGATACCAATGGTAGGTGAACAGAAACATATATGTCCACATGCACCATCAATGGGCCTGAGAGGCCCCAAACAATATATGTCATGTATGAATTTGCATACCCTCCACCCAGCCAAACACATCTGCCCTGCAATACACTACCAAGCTCATAGTATTGTACGTCTGTCATTGAGCTAAGGAATTAAATCAGCCCTCTGTTATGTGTCACATGTTGAATCTAAGTAAATGTTGAGTTCTACAACTGTGCTATCTTCCCTGTAACAACGTTAAACACAGAGGGAACGCAGTGCAGTTTCTGAATAACAAGCTTTTATTATAAATTTGATAAATATCCAGACAGAAAAAAACGCTATATCAACTTGGTGAGCACAATGAGTTAAGCGCTTTCACCTACTGAATGTAGGCTTCCTCAGAACTCAAGCCAAACTAATTGACATCACAAGGTATTATTGCTGTGACTGCTGTCCTCACCCCCACCCAGGGGTGTGATTGTCCAGACCTACCCCCAAATGCAGGGTATATACACAGCTGTCACTGTAGAAGAAATGGCCAACTGTGGACCTTCTCGTCAGCCATCCTGCACATCCCTGGACATGTCCCCACTATCAGCCCCTCTGTGTGGCCCAATAACACCACTTACCTATCGACCCATGTTGCATTCATAGTAATGTTCACAGTCACAGGTAGTTGACACCCTCCATACAACTATATTGGCAGAATCTAGAACCCCCAACCCAGGCATATTACTGCAACTGTCCCAGATTACACATGTAAATAACACATGAAGGGAAAACCCAAGTACACTTGGATCACCCCCTGGTGAAGACCGCCACCCCCCAACACTCCAGACCCCTACACCAACTACTGACACTGACACCTCCTGTCCTGCCTCACATACATATCCCAACACCCTGCAAACCTGCACTACCATGCCCCCACCAATCAGTCGAACTGCCTACTATACAGTTAAAATGTCCCCCCCTCCACCTACCTGCCTACACCTCCACTTTTCACATCTACTCTACAACACAGGTATGGCATAACTAAACCTAACCCGAATACCTGAGTGTAGCCTAACCAGAAATGTTAGACTGGAATTCCACTTAACCTTACACTGACCTTCGTGAACAGTCATACCTGACATGTACACCTGACTTAAGCATGTATAATGACATGTACATGAAGTAGCACGGGGGGTATGTGGCAGAAAGTTGGAGTATTCCTGTGTGGATGGCAGTAAGCAATGCCCACACTGGTTAAGCAATGTGGAGGCCAACCCAGTGTAAGACGCCGTAACCGGAGGTCAGCAGGTCTGAGTCTAGTGCACACCAGCGCATACCGACCTACACTTCCCGCGCAGTGCCTTAGGCATGCTGTAGCCCACAACCCTCGTCATGGCCAGTAACAACATAAGCAGCACTCCCAGGTCCTCCCCCCTGCACACTATATTACAAGTGAGTTACCACGAAGGCATGGCAGATATACAATCAGCTGCTGTTATCACAAACATATCATCCGGCACAGTCAGTCAACAGTATAGGAAATGTATGTAAGTATGTACATTAATACCAGCAAACATGTACACAGTGCTCAGTCACAGTATTCCAAGCAGTCTATGAGTACCAATGAACAGTGCCTGTCCATGCATACTGTGAGAACAGTAGACTCTTATAATACTGACGAGAGGAATGGAAATTGGGCCACGGCATGGGGGTGTGTTTCATCCGCAGAAGCGGGAGATGAGGCTGGTCCGGTGTGTGAGCAAACCACTGCATCTGAAAACCCTGGCAGGATGCTACCAGTGGGAGAAATAGTGTAGACCAGCAAAGTGTACTCGTGACACAACAACAAGTCCATCCCTGCCGGGACGCACCAGATATTATGGGTCACAATAATATTTCCACCAGTATTGGAGGTGGATGAAGGGAAGGCTCAAATGTACATGGACTAAACTGATGAAGAGCTTGCAGAAGGTTGCATCGAGGCAGTAATATGGAGGAATACTGAGACATGCAGAAAGGGAAATGTGTGGAGGTGTGGTATGGCAGGGCTAGCAACTGCAGAATGGATGGATGCTGAGTACGTGGAGCTCGAAGGCCAGGGAAAGGGAGCATGGGTATGACATTACGGTAGAAATATGCAAATTACTGAGAGCTGCAATAGTGTAGTGGGCAGAGCATCTGCCTACTGTGCACACATTCTTGGTTCAGGTCCCACTGCAGCACATTCTATTTCCCGTGTGAAATTGGTATAACAAAATCGTTTTGCTGTATAACCTACTAAATGACATTTACACTTGAACAGGAGTACAGAATTACACATAGCCCACTCACTATTCAAAGAACATGAGACGACACACAGATATGTATACACAGACAACTTGTAATGGTGTATTTTACAATAACGTATGCCATTACCGACAGCACATAGATCTGCACTTATGTAATCAGTGAGGAATGCAAGGCCCACACAGAAAAGTAGATGCAGACATTGCCGATATGTAACATACTATGCTGTCCAGGACAGGCCTCTCAATTCATACAACTGTGGTCAAATGATTTGCCATCAAGATAAGTAACAATAAACAATAACAGATGTAGTTCAGCAGCCGCCAGTTACACCCTGTAGTCAAGGCCTAGGGGGACATGTATTACCTGTGATAATGTCTATGTATCTGTCACATGTATGGGCCCTGACCAAAAAAATGTCGTGGGCATCCATGATATGACTGGGAGAATAGCAGGAATGCCAGCAGTATATTATGATAGGCCAATACTGAACAACCCCTAACCGTATCACAGCAGGACAAAGCCAGTCATATATGTGGAGGACAGAGGCAGGAACACAGGGCCATGCTCATAATATTGCTGTTACACACCCTGCACATTGCTGGTGTTATAGGATTCGATGCAACATACCCTTATGCAGGAATAATACATCAGGAACAGAACTGGAAGTAGCCATATAGTGATAGCATGCAACAGACAGCTTGCTGGGGATATATCTAGGACAAGCCATGTGTGGTGCACAGGCAAAAGCAAACAGGCAATCCACTGGCCATTATCTGGATAAGCCCACTGCTGAGAGCTATGCAGACAAACTGCATTCCATCCTAAGCTACTATGTACATGCAAACACTGCAAGACCCACAGTATACAAAGCACATAACAACACCACTCACTCTGTCTGTAGGTGTGGAACAACCTAAGATTGTGTAATTGTCCTGTGTCTGCAAGCCCCACTGTAGTAGGTACCGCAACCTGCCATCTGTAACACTGCTGCCCACATAAAGGAAGGATTTCCTCCATACTGGAAAGGTGAAGGGACAAATCCCACATAAGTAAGCATTTTATAGTACTGTATTGCCATGACGATGGTTAACAGAATCACTACACAGTAGGCTGCATGCAGTCAGCAACTGTTGCACACTGATTGGTGCAAAGCCCATCACCTCACCATGTGCATTACCTACAAAAACCATGCTGAAATCCATTCACACCAACTCATTCACTCTACTGGAGAGGGGGAGAGAGAGAGAGGGAGAGAGAGGGAGGGAGAAAGAGAGAGAAAAAAAAAAAAGAGGAAACCAACAAATAGAAAAATGTATACCACTAAACTTACACAGTGCAGAACACAGTACTACAGGGCATAACTGGGAAGGTATCACATCTGTCCAGACACTAAAAGGTATGTAAAACACAACTGAATGTAATTTAATGTAGGATGTGGTATAGATTAATAGGATGTAGGATGTAGAATGTTTGATATGTGCCATCTGTAGTTGTCCCTGTAATGATGTCCCACTGAACAACTGCTCTGGACAATACTGTCTGTCCCTGTAAGCAGTGGGACATACCCGCCAACTGTGCAGATCAGCAATGAATAACAAAGATGTCAGCCATAATAACTGTGTATGTTATGTTAGTGTGGAGAATAGCTGTTGGTGGATGTACTGCCATCATGATAGACACGTGTGTCAGTGCACAGCACTTGCAGGACAGTCATGTGAATGTGTAATGTAGCATACACAAATGCCATAGGTGTGTAACAGGCATACCAGCAATCTCACACCAGAGTTACCACCCTAATGTTAGGCTGTGTTCAAATATGGCACCTGTCTGTGTTGCAGCAAGGCAGAACAGTGCAGCTGTGAATGAAAGATGGTTACAGAATGCAGACCGGATGTCTGTATGCACTCCACATATCTGTGTGTATGGACTGTGATGTCTATGTGTACAGATACAGACACTCATATAGACATAGGTATATCAACAACGTACAACATATATGTACATAGATGTATATTCATACATATAGTGGCACTGACAATGGCATACAGGTGGCATAGTCTGTAACAGGCCAGCGAAGATAAGTGTCCCCACAGGGAGCATGGCTACAAACACATAGCACACATAGCACAAAGCTTGGTACGATACAATATATGTCCCAATGATAGGTAAGCAGCTGACATAACAATTGCAGTCTGTGAACATGTTGTAGCTGATATGGTGGGGGGAGACATATATGTGTAATAAGAACTATGGTAACCTTGCTATATGGGTGGCTCAGACCTGTTTCCATCTTTATGTTTTCCAGGAATCATGTCACATTGTCGTCTTCCCACGTACAGCACAGCAGAAACGGCTATCATCATCAACCACCTGGTACAGCACTACGTACTTCTTTTTGGCCGGACAGCCCATGACCAGCAGGAGTGGACCACCCTGTAGAATGAGCTAGTCCACAGCATCAATGATGTTTGACTGCATAACCTCAGCTATGAGCAGGTCCGTCATTACTGCAGCGACCTGCTTCACCATGTACGTCGGCATGCAGCTGCCATAAGGGGGGACCACCTCACAACAGGAGGAGAGCAACCTGCCCATCCACCCCTCACCCATGTGGAGGAGCTTCTCAGCAGCCTAGTGGCACTGTCTGCCTGCAACATCAACAACTGGCAGGGAACATCTTGGAGGTGGGTGCCAATGACACACCAGCTGAGGAGCATGCAGGTAAGGCCTCAGGGCACATTGGTACACCACTCATGTGTATGCATCTGCAGCTGTACAGGTACATCATGCAAAACTGAGATGTCATATACTTTTTCTGCTGCTGTGTAGTAGTAATAAACTGTTGTGTAGGAGCTGTAATATTGTGTAAGTCTACTGTTGATGTGACGTAATACTGCACTCACCTGTTATGAATGCTGCAGCTGTGGCCACTGACATCAGCTTTCTCGCTGTCCTATGTAGGTCCCTCCAGGATACAACCACAGCAGCAACCCATAGATGGTGAGTATGGTTCGTGTTCATACATGATGATTAACTGGGCATGTAATAGCTATGTGCTTTCCCCCATGCACACGTCTAACACACCTACCTATACTGCATGCTGTACACGTTCATGTTTTGTTGCTGAGAAATGCACTGCATCACAGTAGAGAGCATGCTAGGGTATCAGAAGGGTACAACAGACACATGCAAGATAACTAACATCCTGTCAATGTGAAATGTGTCGACAGGGATGTGACATTTGTCAGGACAAACTGCCTACAGTAAGTTCATGTGTGGCTCAACACCACCATGGCTGCAGCTGCACACAAGCAAGTTAAGTAAACATTACAGACGTAACCCTGACCACACAGCACTTGTCACAGCAGTGCATGCACTCCAAGGGATGTGCAGATGAGTAGACCTTGCAACCATGCAGAGGTCTGGGACATGGGTAGGGCAACCCTCACAGCCATGGTAAGGTCCGCTGGTTGTCAGTGTAATAGTCATGTATTGGTCATACATGCACTGCTGATGTTGTGATCTGTAACGCAGACATCAGCCATCCACAACTGATAGCTGTTCACATACCATCCCAGGTATGTGTTGCTACAACACACAGGGGCTGTGAGCATTGGAGCTGACATAACTGACACAGTACTACAGATGCATCAATGGTTTTTACACCTGCAAGGTATGGTGCACAGTACAAGGTAGAGTGTGGAACAGGCCACAGTAACACTTTGTACATGGGTGCAGTGTTAACAAGGGGAGGGGCCATCACCTACCAACAAAGCCCATGCCTCACACACATATGTATACTGCCGCTAGCATGATGTCACTATAGTTGCATTGCATGCTGTTGAGCTCCATGTGTAATGCATGTTGACATGGGAGGACTGTGTGTACAAATGTTGTGCAACTCCACATGTAGGAGTGTGGGTTTTGTGTGTGTGTGTGAGACTCAATTGTGTTCATAAGTGCAATCTAGTGGAGTGTGGATGATGCATGTCAGGGGTGTGTGTGTGTGTGTGTGTGTGTGTGTGTGTGTGTGTGTCCATGTATGCACAGGCAATAGTGGGATTGACCACATGGTGGTACTTCCCCTTGGGATTGTGCCATGCATGGAGTGAGACATGGGACATCAGGACAACCTGTCAGGTATGTGAACACAAGACAGTTGATAGCATAACAAGGTCTTTATCATGGAGTATGCATTGGGGGATGCAGTACATACCAGGTATACACATCATATTGCCAACAGCATAAAGGTAACTGGCTACTCATATATGCAGCACTACAAATGCAATGGTCAATTACCACAGCACATCAGTGAGTGTATCCAGGTAGTACTGTCATCCGCATGATGGGTCGCTTGTGCAGCAGATGTGGCATGGACTGAGCAAGACTGTAGTATGAGGCTCTGGTGTGTGACATATGTAGTGAATGTAGCAGCCCCAACCATATAGGGGCCTCGTACACCATTACTGCACATACACAGGGTAATACAGGGTAACAGCTGTGAGGCCATGTACAACCTACTCCACCCAGGTCAGGGAGGTGATGGAGTAACAGGTCAGGTGTGGTAACCACACATGTAGGCATGGGGAGGGATGATATGTTAATGGGCTGTAGTGATGCGTGTGTATTAGCAAGTGCCATGCAGGAAGGGGAACATACGTAAGTGACTGTAGGACTGTCTGCAAACTCAGGGAAGGTGAGGTAGTAAGGTGGCTGTCAGTGTGAGTGTGTGCACTGTTATGCACTGCTGTACAGGTGTTAACGTGTGTATTTATTTCCCCCACAGGTGGCGAGGTGGGTCAGGGTCACTCCTGCATGCATACTAAGGTAGGTGCCCCTACAGACACCGATGATGATTAAGGTACAGGTGAGGCACAAGTGGGGTTGTCAGAGACCGACACTGCACCAACATGTGTCATCACCCTCCTAGCCACCCCAAACACACACACGGTTACAGTGACACTACAAACCCCATCACGTGGCCATAGCAGAGGGACAGTTGACGCTTGGTGGCAATGGCAAGGAAAGTGTGGTGTCCATGCCAACTGTGTTGGGTCACAGTCAACATAGCCAGATGTCCGGAAGGCCACCACATCGGCAGATGTACCGTGGTGCTAGTGGGAGGACCGCAGGTCATCCTGCCCCTGGCAGAGGCACCACACCTGGTACGACCAGGAGCATGTTTCAGGTTGTAATGGAGGCACAAGGACATATGGAAATGCACTCCTGACAGGTCCTGAGGCTGCAGAGGTCTGCTTTCGCAGCTGTAAGTGGCAACCACCATGAACTCACTGTTGCCTTCCGTGAATATACTGAGGTCATGGATAGACGGTGGGTTGAAATGGTTGGCCTCCTTGACCATAGTTTGTCTGTGCTAGAATGTGTGTTGGGAGTGATGCGACATCCGCGTGGATGTAGACCAGAGACATCAGCAGCTGGCAGTCAACGTGAACATGCCAGAATGCACAGCCGCTCCTGTAGTGACAGAACCAGCCCCAGCACACCACAGGGGCTGCTGTCCACACCATCCACACCACACCAAGCCATGTGCACTTGGCCCTGGCCAGGCCCAAGCAGGACATGGTTCCAGCTGACATATGTCATCATCAGGGGAAAGTAGCACCTCATGGTCTGTACCTGCATGTGCCCATGGAACCCCTGGCAGGCACAGTCAGTGCGTCCATGGCCATAGGCACTGAACTGCACACCCTGCCAGGTTTGGTCTGCAGCTGTCCAACATTATCCAGCCACATGGCGGAACTGTGTGCATGCATACCCACACACTATGCAACCACACCTAGGGCGTCCCCATGCCGGCACACACCACATCACCAAGCCCCAATCAGGGAACCACACCCTTCACCCACACACATGGTGACACATGTTTGGACCATCCTCGGCCTCTGGCACACCTGGAACACACCCTGTACATATGATGATACCTGTGCCACATGCCTGTCATCCATAACATTGATGAAGGGACAGGCTAACATGGTTCTGATGCACACAGTGACTGTAATGGGGTGCCGCAATGTACCACATTGTAGAATGTAATCAGGGGTAATGTGTACTGCATACATGTCAGGCAGTGTGGTCAGGCAGCTAGGATGACATTCACACACCCTCTACATATGATACCTGTGCCACATCCCTGCCATCCATAACATCGATGCAGGGACAGGATAACATGGTTCTGATGCACACAGTGATTGTTATAGAGTGCCGCAATGTACTGCAGTGTAGAATGTAGTCAGGGGTAATGTGTACTGCATACATGTCAGGCAGTGTAGCCATGCAGCTAGGATGCATCTCAGCTGTTGGTAACACCAATTGATATCTCCATACTGTCATCAATTTGTGCTGTAGGAATACATGTGTCAGCAGGAGGATGGTCCACAGTGATAGTCCACAGGGGTATGTCAGTGTTGTGACACCATGGCTGTGACAAATGTGGTGTACAGTTGCACACATGCCACAGGTATGTATAACAGCTATTAGCCATGCAAACATGACTAATGGCCTGCTGTTACAGGTATAATCTGCACCCTTATGTCAACCCATCCACATACACACACATCCTGACTTGGCGACACTGTGTTTAGACCCCAACCCGTGTATGTAGTGCTACTGAACTGTGTGGCTGTCATCGCACACATGACACCCTCTGTAGGGTGAGGTGCTTACCTGATCACATGCTACATGCAGGCTATCCACACACACGTACATTATGGTAACGGGGATGTAATGCTTGTATATGGTGAATACATAGTGTGTCATACCATCATATACACATTGACCTACATATAACGGGTAGACACACATCTTAGAGACATGGTTGTATAGTTGCTAACTAACTAGTCCATGTGTCCAATGTGTTACAGGTAGGCTGCACACAGCACATGTGTAACTGGCCGTGTCCTGTTTTCTATTACCTGTATGGGTGATGGTGACATTGGCCACCTGAGAGTGGTACATGGGCCATATACCAGGTGTACCATGGTGTAAAGACAGTGTACACAGCACCCACATACCCCACTGGGTATTGTACACACTAGAACCCATCTAGATACTCTGACATACCCACTATCACACAGTGGCCACGACGCAAAAACAACCCATTGCATATCACAACAGTGGTACCAAAGGGATATGCATGTGATGCACACGCCACAGGCATAGTAGGGTGTTGCATTGCATTGCCACACCTATGAGCGACAACAACAATATCCATACTACTGTGTGGCAATGTGTATTGGAATAGGAGTATGTGGACTTGGACCAGTGTACCCTACAGATATGCACATAGACACACATGTGGCAGACCTCAATGGGATTCCCATGCCTACCGACCCATTGGTGCAACACTGCTGTGCTGGTACTGCAAGGCACATGTAGCTGTTAGGGAGCGGAGTGTAACTGGCTACATGTTATGTTAATGGGGTTGAGAGGTACCACACACTATATGAGTCGTATGAATATGCATCCCCCCAACCAAATACGTCTGATATTGCAATACGCTACCAAGTGTTGACGATCACATAACCAGTGCCTGTGGCAACATGGGCACACAATGTTACATGTGCTACATCCCACCTGTATGATGTCAGGCTGTTATTGGTAATATATCATGCAGTACATTCTGGCTCCCATGGGGAATGTATTATGTGGATGCCATCAACATTACCAGGCTTCACATACACAGACACAGATATGAAGATACAGGTATACATATACATAATTATATATATATATATATATATATATATATATATATATACATATACATGTGACTACACATACACATGCAGTTATATGTACAGTATGAAACATTAGCGGTAGGTGCACACAGTATGGAACAGCCACTATGCCTACAGTTGACCCCTGAATGACTGGACACTGTATGTGCCACCCATACAAATTACAATCGCTGCCTGTAGCATACACCCGCAGAGGGGTCATAGGTGAAACAACACCCACAGGTTTGCTGACATGGTAACCTGTCATTGTGTACTATTACAGTTCTACATGCCATGCCAGGTAGCTGTTCAGACACTGGCAACTAGAGTTAATGGAGTGATGCTAGTGATGCTACAGTGGACCAGTCACACTCATACAGTAGGTTGGAAAGGTTCACAGCTGTTGCTGTCCAGGCCAAGCCATTCACATTGTGCAATAGGAAAGACACACTGGGCCACAGGATACCTAACAATCAACAGTATGTACTCCAGGTGTGTAGTTCAGCAGCCTCTATCTACACACTGTACAAACACAGTAGGTGGTATGTGCGTCTTATTACCACATGGGTTGTAAATGTTACATAACTTGGCATAACTGACACCATCATGTGCCATACTCCCAGCCCACTATGGATCAACCACCAACAACATGACATATGTGCACAGCTTGGTATGTAGGTGATGGACAGAGGCTGGAATACAGGCACATATGTGGACAACTATTGCCATACACTACGCAAGGTGCAGGTGTTACAGGATAGTCTGTAACATACCCTTAGTCAGGGAATTACTGGTATGGACAGCCATGGATGTAGCCATGTACCAGTAACACACAACACACACACTGCCAGTGTATTATCTGACACAAACTGGTGAAAAAACCATCCTCGCAGGTCCAGCACCTTTAAACTCCTGGATTCAGATAGATGTGTACAAAGTTCTTTATAATCCACAGGTTATGTTGTAAACAAGAACGCCAATAAATGAAAAAACCCTGTGGATATGAATGACTAAAATGACAGGATGTTGGCTATTTTATCTTCTGATACTTACCAGGAGGTTTCTAAGAATGAATTGAATCTTAGTTTGTGCCACATCTGGTCATATTTTGAGGAGATGTTCATCAATGGCGTCATGGATGTGGATGTATACAATTTCGTTTCTGTGGTATCACCTAAAATTCCAGTCTTGTTTGGGAACCCCAAGATACACAAGAACATCTATGATCCACCTATGCGGCAACTGTTCAGTGCCAGGGGAAGCATCACGTATGCAGCGGCCAAGGTAGTGGATGAGATTCTCAAGAAGTATGTGGACAGAGTCCAATACATTTTGAGAGATTCTTGGGCATTTTTGGAAAAAGTGGGTTCTGTTCCATTTAACGCTGATTGTATTCTCTTGACCATTGATGTTTTTGATCTGTATTCATCTATCCCCCATTTGGAGGCAGTTGAGTGGATCCAATTGGAAATGTTTTTTCATCATGCTCCTGCAGAAGAAGTTACGATGGTCAGCAAACTATTGGAGGTTATTCTTACCAGCAACTTTTTTACATTTAATCACCGGTGGTTCCACCAATTGATTGTGGTCCCTATGGGATCGCCCTGTGGAGCCAGTGTGGCCAATTTAGTCATGGCCCACTGGGAGAGGGTGTTTGTTTTATCTAATTCTTTGGTCCAAGAGAAAGCAGCATTATACACTAGATTCTTGGATGACATTTTTGTCATCTTCAATGGTACTCTAGATTATGTTAATAACTTGGTGTCGTTTTTTAATGGCTCCACAGAATTTTTGAAATTCACATCTGAGTTTGCCATTGACAAGATTACCTACTTGGACGTGGAACTAGAGAAAGGAGCCTTAATCGCTTCGTGGCCAGCGCACATCAGAAGCCGACCTTCTCCAATTCTTATTTACATTTTAACAGCGAACACCCATTACATCAAAAGAGGGCTATTGTTAAAGGGCGATTTGTTTGAGCAGCCCTCATGACATCAGAAGATAAGAAATTTTACGAGGAGTGCAAGTTCATCTTTGGCATGTTCGTCAGCAGAGAGTACCCCACCGATTTGGAGGCAGAATTGAGTTTGGAAGTGCAGGGGAAGAGGGCCAATGGCCATTTACACCCCATTTTGGGGAATATGGAGGATGGGTCTTTAGGGTTACCTTGCCTTGTCAGTGAGTCTGATACTTTCAATTGTACTTTTGTAATTTCATTCAACTTGGATGCAATGGACATTGTGTCCATTATAAAGAAAAATTGGTGCTTATTAACCACCAAGTCAATAGGAGCATTTGGACTATTATCACCCCCTAAGTTTACATTCAGGAGGGGCCTTAACACCAAAAACATCCTGGAGTCCAAAGTTACTGGTGCCTCCCCCAGATCTGGGATGTTCAAATGTAACATGTGCAGGTACTGCAGATACATAAAAGCAAGTTCAGATTTTTCCATCAGGGACAAGAAGTATCTCATGCAAGGAAGATTCAATTGTGCCAGCAATCGGGTGGTATATTTAGCCCAGTGTTCGGTCTGTCCAGGTTTCTACATTGGCAAGACTGATAGGAAACTACAGGAACGGGTATACGAGCACTTATATGCCATCAGGAAGGGGAGGGTCGACAACACTCTGGCCAAACATATATTAGATAACCCAGGCCACGAATTTTCGTTTACAGTGATCGATCAGCTAAACCAAGATTTTATGGGGGGACCCGATTCTTTAAGACTAGAATGCAAGGAGTTGATATGGCAACTTAAGTTGGAAGCTTACCATTTACCTGGACTTAACAGTATGGTTTCCATCAGTTGCTTCCTCAAATTGAGAAGCTTAGTGAGGTGAAGCCCCCTGGAGTGACTTAATGCCATCTGGGAACATATTTTTGGGTCTCACCATTTTTCATTATATTTGTGTTCACCATTTATTGTTTATATCAATGTTTATATTAACACTTGTGGGAATTTTTTTCCACTTTTATACTTATTTTTAACATATATTATAATTTTTCTTGTGGTTATTGACACATTTTATCATTTGTATTTATATATAATTATGGTGGCTCTAAGATTCAATATTTGGAGCATTATAGGTTTACCAGCATTGATGGCAGGTATGAGTAGTAGATACCAAATTGTTGAATATTTTGACCGCTTCTTAGTTAAAAATTTCAAAGTGTAATTATATGCTTTTTAAAGGGGAGCTGCTAGGGGGTGCATCTGAGTTGAGTAGTGATGTATTTATAATGAGACATATGTGTGGTGCAGTTTGTTTTCTGAGGAAGTTGGTGCAGAGCTACCTAACTTGTTTTACGCTTAATAAAATTTCAATTTGGGTTTTTTCATTTATTGGCGTTCTTGTTTACAACATAACCTGTGGATTATAAAGAACATTGTACACATCTATCTGAATCCATGAGTTTAAAGGTGCTGGATCTGCAAGGGTAGTTTTTTACGTTTGTTTTTTTTGTTTTTTGAATTTTTAGAAGGTTTATTATCTGACACAAGAACTGTGTGGTGGAGAGACAAAACATGATAGGCACATCTCCGTCCCACATGAGGGTAGGCCCACAGTTGTGTGCTATGCAGATGGACTGCATTCCATGGCAAACGAGTATGTACACCCACACCCTGTAACACTAGTACTGTACAATGCATAACACAACTCCACTCGCTGTCTGTCTGTACTTCCTAATCCTCCAACAAATATGTGGCTGCCCTGAGTGTGCCGGTTCTTCTGTATGGGGTATTGCTACATGCTGCTGGTAGCACTACTGCCCACACACAGGATGGAAACCTATCACACAGGAGATGTAATGGGATCATGCACACATGATGTGGGGATCAATAGTGGGTGGTTGCCATGACATTGTTAAATGGGTGTAGTACACATGTGTAATCATATATCTGGCTATCTGGATATGTAAATGTACATATATTCCCACCATAGTTCCTGGACATGAAGTGTAGGCCACCCCCAGCCCGTATGTTCCCAATGTTGTAGTTGCGGGGGATGTCAGATATCTCTAGCAGGTATACTAGTAGGCTATTGCTATTGTCATTGAGATTGTCTTCACAGACATGGTGTGTGTGGCAGGTCACATCTGCTCATAACATGTATGCCATTGCTTACTGAACAACATCCAAAGGACAACAGTGTACAGTACTGCTGCTAGATGTAATGCCGCTGTGGACTGCAGCAGAGATATTGGCCAATTTATGTAGGGGTCTGACACAGTCTGTACATACCAGAGGTATACACATATGGCCTTAGTGCTACCTATGTGTACCATGCCTCACAATATGGATGTGGATGGCCATGTAGATGGGTATAACACATGACAACAGGTATATAATGTCCACCATAGGTCATGTATTCACACACCCCTGCCTGGCCTGTAACAGTGTGACTGCTGGTACAGGGTTGCCATGGCCACATACTACACAATAGGTATTGACATACATCCACACTGCATCCCACTGCCCTGTCTGACATACATGACTGTTAGGGGTGGTCTGGCAGCAGGACATCTGGCTAGTATCTGCACATGACATCCCACTGGGTAGGTACACTCAGCTGCTAGGCATGTCACAATAAACTGTGCAGGCTGCAGGCAGACTGGCTCAACATTGGCCTACACATCCCAAGAGGGAATGCATATGTACCTGCATATACAGCAGGCTCCACAGGCATGTCACAGCACAGGGTAGGATACACCTGTGTGACAGTGCATATCCACAACCAGTGTAAACACAGCCACAGCCACATATGGTTAGCTAGCATGGTATGATAGTGTATGGACTATGTGTTCAACAGCATCCTCATATTTGCCACTCACAGACTGCCCTACATATACTGGCCTGCTACACAGTTTGGTCTGATGGGTGTCTGTGGTATGGGACATGTGTTTATGGCCCTACAAACATGTATGCCACTTCAGTACCATACAGTGGGGCAGCATGTAACATCTGAAAATAGGGGAACTAGGACAATGTCATCTACCACAGTCTGTACACAGGCTAAGGTACATATCAACACTACACAAAATGTCGACATTCAGCATAGGTACACAGACCTCAGTACTGTACGAACATCCTCAGAATGTGCAGGTAATGTAATGTAACCCCTACAGTACATAACATGTGTAGCAGTCAGATATATATGTGTCTTGTTCTCAGATATGATGCCACAAAGTATGGTGTACACACATATGCACCACTTCATGCACAACATATGTACAAAGGTTGACAGAGGTGTGGCTGGGAGAACATACACAGGACCAATATTGACATGTTGCTGTGATGACCACATATATTTACTGTTGTTACAGGGTTGTTGCAACATATGTCCTTTGAGGGATATGACATCTGTGACTACCACAGCTTTCTCCATCTACTGACTGCAATCCTCACACTACCTTAAGCAGTCGACAGCTAGATGCTCCATGAGTGACACATGCAGCCAGAGACACAACACTGCCCAGGCTGCAGATGACCCTACAGATGGTGATTTCTCATCAACATGGAACTGACATGGCAGCTATTGAGACATGTACATCAGCCATAGCCACACAAACACTGTGAAAGCAACATTACTCCAAATGCAGTATAGCGGCACCTACAGGCTGTAGTCAGATCAGGCACATCCACCCCCCATTTGATGCACTGTTTCCACAGTGTATGTTGTTAGAGGTACACCACAATCATCTGGGATGCTGTTTGGCACAAAACAGATCTAGTTCCTGCTCACAGTGGTGACAAGGGCAAACACCATCATGATGTTCCTGGGTATTGGAGTGTGTTTCCATACAAATGGCAATGGGGATGTTACCATAGCTGTTTCACATGCAATCAGCTAGGGGAGGACTATGATTCGTGCAGAAGCCATCAGCTGATCATGAGCATTACCTACATTACACATGCTGCTGCCTAAGCAAAGCAGATGTATGTCTCCAAGTCCACCTGAGAGGGGGTGGGAGACACAGACAGAGACTAATACATGTCAGGGAGGGGTGGGAGGGGAAAACTGAGGCATGGTTGTGTCACACACCTAGCAGCACAGGGTATCAAACCCCTGATGACTATGTAGTGCTAGCACAGTTTGCTGCAATTATTGGATGCGCCACATGGGTTACCTGTTGTGGAGCACTCAGAACATATATGTGATGATGAGTGACATCTGCAACACGGATACAGTAGCTGTATGGTAGGTGACATATACGTGCCTGTCAGCATGAACATGTGCCAGCATAAACACAGCCGTACTCTCACAAGGACACACACACATTGACACATGTGGCAGGGCCAGGTGTACAACTCATTGGTTGTGGGATTGCCACATCATATCACTGTGCAGGTATCCTATGCACCACACAGGTCATATGGGGGCTGTACAGGCAAAGGGTATGGGAAGGTGTCTGACATCAGACAGCATGCTGCAGTATGCCCATGGGGATTGTAGGGAGTGTGGATGTGAACATCTGCAGCATGCAACACACACACAAACACACAGGGTGCCACTACTGACATGCATGTGTGCATGTCTGCACAGGTGTGTGGTGTTCAGCTGCGCCAGACGGCTGTCCACGGCTAGGCAATGGGTGTACCTTGGCATCAGGCCACATGACAATGGTCTGCATTGTGGCTCAGGGATGTAGTGTCTGCATTTGCCCACACAGGCTGGTATTGTATCCCCCATCCGGTCACACCTGGGTGACTACTGTGTGTGGGCATTGCTGTGCATCACTTGCCATGTCTGTTTTCCTTCGTCCATGACATGGACTGCATTTGGAATGTGCACACCTCCCACATGCATGTACAGTGACATGTGGAACTGTACCTGGGGTGTCCGGCCCATGTTGTGAACACAGATTATCATCAGGTGTGCCAGTCCTGCCCACCTGTGGCGGGACCTGGTAATGGCCAGCAGCTTTACCCTGCACCTACATGGTGTGCAGGCTATCAGCATTCCTTGGTGTCAATGGCATCTGTCCATATGGGCATGTTGTCAGGCATGGTAAGTCCATTGTGAGTCACGTGATGGCACCACAGGTGGTGCAGTTGTCCATTAGAGAACATGGGGGAGGTGCACTCTGCACGGATGTGCATATTGGACAGATGGACTAGATATTATGCCCTCTGTGGCCCACCGCTGTCACTCCATAGTTACTATCGATGGCCAATGTGCAGTGTACTACTCACATACTGACAGTTACCTAGGCATGTGTGTGTGTATATGACACATGGGATGAGAGTGTGCTCTGGGTATTACTGGGGTTGCTAACTGTGATTACCTGGCCTTGATGTCACATGTCTGGGTATGGCTCTACACCCCGGCCTCTCAGCCATATCACATATGTTAGTATGGCCACCATATAAGAAATATGCAAAACTCACTCCACAGTGGCCACACAGTCACAACCACCTCTACATAGGATACGGGTTACAAACACATACACACATCATGTTTGGGAGTAGAACCCCTCCATAACTAGTGTATGACACTATAGCACTACACAGTTACAGTAAGCACCACAGATATAACTGGGGTAGTCCTTGCCCAAAAGTGTATTTCACACAGATTGACATCAGCAGGATTGCCAAAGTAGGGCTTTGAAATGACTGTGAGAGACTAGCCTAAAATGCATTGCTCTCTACACAGACAGTGACACACACACAATACATCCGGAACTGCCATGTGTGGAGATGGAACTCAACCGTGCGTCTAATTCACACTACAGCAGTATGCAGTTGCAGCATGCGCTAAAGAGATTACTGGGCTATAGCTCTCCCATGGGAGTATTTCTAGGTGGGTGACATCACCAGCCTTGCCAACGTTGGGTATATGAAATGTATGGGGTGTGAATAACCTAAAAGCATTGCTCTCTACACAGTCAGACATGCATGCATGCACACACACAGTTGGCAGGTCAGGCGCTAGAACTCCCAACTAACTCCTTAATCACACTATGGCCATACAATGTTACGGGACATGCTATGGAGATTACTTGGCTACAATTATCTCAGAGGTGTATTTCATGTTGCGTGACATCAGCAGCCTTGCCAAAAGAGGGTATTTGACTTGTACGGGGTGTGAGTAGCCTAAAAAGGCATTGCTCTCTACACAGTCAGTGACAGACAGTCACGCATACACAGACTCACACATGCATAGTTGCCACGTTTGGGGTTTGGCCTCCTACCTAACTACATTATCACACTACAGCATTACGCAGCTACAGCATGCACTGTGGAGATTATTGGGCTACAGCTCTCCCAGGGGACTATTTCTAGGTGGGTGACATCAGCAGCCTTGCCAAAGTTGGGTATGTGAAATGTAAGGGGTGTAAGTAACCTAAAAGCATTGTTCTCTACACAGTCAGACATGTATGCATACACACACACAGTTGGCAGGTCAGGGGCTAGAATTCCCAACTAACTCCTTAATCACACTATGGCCATACGATGTTACAGGACGTGCTATGGAGATTACTCTGCTACAATCGTTCCAGAGGTGTATTTCACATTTTGTGACATCAGCAGCCTTGCCAAAAGAGGGTATTTGACTTGTAAGGGGTGTGAGTAGCCTAAAAAGCATTGCTCTCTACACAGTCAGTGACAGACACACACACAGAGACTCACACATGCCACGTCTGGGGGTTGACCTCCTCCCTAACTACATTATCACACTACAGCAGTACGCAGTTAAAGCATGTGCTATGGAGATTACGGGGCTATAGCTCTCCCAGGGGAGTATTTCTAGGTGGGTGACATCAGCAGCCTTGCCAAAGTTGGGCATGTGAAATGTATGGGGTGTGAGTAACCTAAAAGCATTGCTCTTGACACAGTCAGACATGCATGCATACACACACAGATGGCAGGTCAGGGGCTAGAACTCCCAACTAGCTCCTTAGTCACACTATGGCCATGCAATGTTATGGGATATGCTACAGAGATTACTCGACTGCAATTGTCCCAGAGGTGTATTTCATGTTGCGTGACATCAGCAGCCTTGCCAAAGGAAGGTATTCGACTTGTAAGGGGAGTGAGTAGCCTAAAAAGCATTGCTCTCTACACACTCAGTGACAGACAGACACACACACATACGCACACACAGACTCACATACACACAGTTGACACATTTGGGGTTTGACCTTCTACCTAACTACATTAGTATACTACAGCAGTACGCAGTTACAGCATGCGCTATGGAAATTACTGGGCTACAGCTCTCCCAGGGGAGTATTTCTAGGCGGGTGACATCAGCAGCCTTGCCAAAGTTGGGTATGTGAAATGTAATGGGCATGAGTAACCTAAAAGCATTGCTCTCTACACAGTCAGTGAGAGACAGACAGACACAGAACAGTGACACACACTCACACACACAGTTGTGATGTCTGGGGTTAGAACTCCTACCTAACTAGTCTATCACACTACAGAAGTACACAGTTATGGGGCGTGCCACAGAGATTATTGGCCTACAAGTCTCCCAAAGGTATATTACACATTGAATAACCTCAGCAGGCTTGTCAGGGTACCGCTATGGGGTGGCCAGTGTGTGCATGGCCCATATACCATTCATGTAGGGATGACACGCCACAGGTGGCCACACACGGGGTCATATGTCACAGGTGCGTGTCTAAGGCAACTAGCTGACTATGTCCTTGTACAGTCATGTTGCACAGCTGGCATGTGGACCACATAGTCTATGGTGCTGACAGGTACTGGTCACTAGTAACTGCAGTGTGTGACATCTGCAACTGATGTGTTTGGGATCCTTTGGCTGTGTGCTCGGTGGGACAAGAGTAGATGGCTCCTTGTCACAGTCACCCTCTTCCACACATCTATATCCATCTACCTTTGGCATATTATGGTGTATTTTCCTTACATATATGTCTGTATTCCTATCCACTGTGTGTGCAAGGCGTGAGTGGTACATACTGACATGTGTCTGCAGTAACTATTGCAACCACTGGAAATGTCTGGTCCATTGGTATTTGCATACATTGCCTTCATGTGTTTAAGTGTGTGAGCATGCCCAGTATGACCTTTCAGTATGCTGATGACTGACATTGCCTTTATTACTCTAAGTGTGTGAGCATGCCTAGTAAGGTCATCTGTTATGCATGTGTGGAGCATGTCCGGTGGTTTGTACTGCACAGCTGACCTTTGTGTTGTACACTGACAGGTAGCATGCTGTGTCTGCAGGGTATCCACCGATCATTTGGCATTGACTGTTACAGCATGTCTGCATAGCATGGGGTACACCTGACTATTTCTATGTTTCTACACAGGAGTGGGGGGGGGGCACACCTGACTGTTTGTACACATTTGCTAGGACTGTACTGGTATGTTCTGTAGTCCGATACCCATCATGCTGGCTATGGCATACCAGTGTACTTCTGTTCTTACCTTTTGATTGCATACACATTAGTTTCTGACTTCCTAGCTGTCACAACTGACATCCCACTACCTGGCCTGCTGTGGTCTGTCTGTGTAGGCCTGGGTGGGGGTCAGCCATACCCCTCATTCAGAGGATAGTATGGCATTTGTTTGTGTTTGTCTATACCTGTCCTGCTGGCTGTGACTGTAGTTGGGTATGTGACCCGCCCTCCTGACTGGCATATGTGGGTCACTTATCCTGTGGGTGTCCCAGTATTGTAGGTGGTGCTGCAGGGCTGCCTATGTCAGATGCACATAGTACACTGCCTATGCATGGTTAGGCACAGGTAGTGTAATGTTTGGCATTCCTTTTACTGTATGTGAGAGTCAGAGAGAGGTGCTATTCCCTGGGTCCCTCCCCTGTCAGTGTATGTGCTATGTGTTGCCTCTTTGCCAGGGCCAGGGCATACTGAGCAGACCTCCTTCTGCCTACTGGGGCAGCCCCTTGCTGCTCCTGCTGCAGCTATTTCCGCATGATCATATTGTGTAGCATGGCACATACAAGGGCGATTTGGGTACATGTAGTTGGTGAGTACTGCAAGGCTTCACTGAATGTGTCCAGGCACAGACTTGAGCATCCCAAACACATGCTCTATTATGATTCTTGTTTGTGTGTGTGCCTCATTATGGAGTTCTTGTTTGGGTGTGTGTGCATTTCTGATGGGTATCATCAGCCATGGCTCCAGTGCATATCCAGCATCCCCCACTAGGTGACCATGTGGGATGTCCCCATTGGCAAATTTCTGGTACAGCTGCATCAGATGCCAGATGTGGGAATTGTGATAACTTCCAGGGCAGCCAGCACACACATTCAATATTATGCCCTGAGCATCGCACATGACCTGGCAGTTGATGGAGGGGAAGCCCTTGCAGTTGATGTAGACCCTACCCTGCTCACCGGGTGATGCTTTTATGTGTATGTGTATGTGCGTGCAGTCTATTGCACCCACTACCTCAGGGTATTCTGCTATTTGGTGGAAGAGACGCATACTGCTGGCCAATGCCTCACGGGTGAGGGGGAAATATACGTGCTCACCGACTTGTGCTGCCATGGCATCCAGGAACTGGTGGAGTACACTGGATGCTGATGCCTGTGAGATCCCCATCATATCCTCAGTTGGCCTTTGGAAGGTACCTGTAGCTAGTATTTTTAGGCCTACACATACCTTAATTTCCACTGGGATGGGTTCCCCTCTGTTAGTTCTGTGTGTTAGGCGTGGCTGGCACAGCTCAACAATCTGCTGTAGGAGGTCCCTGTCCACCCTATAGTGCTCCACTATCTCCAGCTCATGTAACCCTTGGTAGCTCACCCTGGGTCTATACACTCTTCTCCATCCCCTCACTGTGGGTTGGTCAGCAGCATTTCCATCCTCGCCACCCTCAGCCTCTTCCACAAGTTGTATGATAGCTTTTGCAGCCCCTAACATTTTGCTGTTGTGAGTGTTAAAAGTTCCCCGCTTGTTTACACCAGTGGTGTAGGGTGTGGGAAAAAACGGAGGGGTAGGTCTTTGCAGAGTTTATAGTGGTGTTCTGGGCTGGGCTGGTCTGCTGCCTGTGTAATTGGCTGGTTATGATTTATTTCACCTGGCAGCGAACCTAGTACCCCTTAATTAACTTCCTACTGCTGCTTTCCCTTCCCATTGCCCTGCTGATTCATCCCGAGGGTGCACAGTGCAATCGGTGTACTGCAATGTGCACATTGCAACTATTTTCTGGGTTCACTTCCTTTATCATCCTGTAGATCCCATTGTGTGGCATGCACACCCGCTTACACTGTGTCTTACATGCTGGGAAGGTTTAGACACACCTCCTGGCTTTGCTGTGCTAAGCTGGATACAACCCCAAGCCACAGGGCTCCAATCTGCTGGCAGTATGCCTGACACCCCCACACATGATGTCACCTACCTCCTAGTCTTGCACTCAAATATTCATACTCATACACTGTTGGGACCTGTCTCACATGCTGGGGAAAACTGGGATTCACTATCCTTCCCCTCATTTGCATAGAATTGCCTGCTAATGCATAGTTACATATGTCACACTGTGCCTCCCCCCTTAGCAACCACTACTCCCTGGCCAGTTGTCTTTCGCCTGCCATTAACTTGCATGGCGGAATACTGGTTTTAATTAGACTTGTTTTTAGGTTTATTTTCTTATTTCCCCACCGGTCCCATTTGCGTGCCGCTGCCCTTTGCTTCAATGGACGTGATCGGCAGACATATCATAAAAGTTGTATTTTGTACATTTGGCATTGTTTACAATGCCAATGACCTTCTACTTGGCCGTTAACATGCTTCTTCAATGCTATGCAGCCTTTATTTGGAGCTGTCATAGCTCTGTTTTGCAGTTTGCAGTACCATACTCGGTTACTAATTGAGTACATTTCTGCATATTACGCTAGTGCTGCACTCCCTGATTCCTGCTTCCTGGATGGCAAATTTACCTCATTTGCATGGTTTTCACCTGCAAATGGGGTGATTTGCATATGGGACTGGGGACGTGCAGCACTAGTGCTACACCGCTCGCGCACATCAGACATGCACATACGTGGATCACTCGGCTGCCATACTGGCAAAATTTAATTTAACACTAATCATAAACGCCATGCAAGCTTTTGAAAATCTGAGGGTGAAGGTTTTTTGATAGAAAAATATCAGTCCCTGCAATCTGTGTGTTATGTAACAAAGCAGGATCCTGCCCTCTTTAGTATGTATTCTCTTTGCTTTACAGACAATTATCAGTTTATTTTTCTTCCTTATTATTTGTTGTGAACTTCTTTCTGTCTTTCTTTTTTATTTCGTTTTATATGCTCTGAATCCTCAGATTGCTGAACATTTGTATCTGGAATTCCAAAGTTGGCAGGGACATTGATTTGTTTCATAGGGGTTGAGTGACTTTTACAGACAGCAGACACGTATTTTCCTAAATGTGTTCTATTAACTCTGTGCCTAATATTATTTATCTCATCAGTCCAGTCATTAATATATGCAATGACAGCTCTCCAAGCTGTGCCAATTGCACAAGTGCAATCATCTTCAGTAAGTCTAGAGTTACTAATAATAATGGTAAACAAATCATTTAACTTTTGACATGAGGAACACAGATCACCAGTGTTAGCAGGTGTTACCTTTAATGTACATAGCATTTATTTATACTGTACAAGATATTTGTGCAGTCATTAGCACAGTGACAGCCTATGATGCATGAAAATATGGTATATGTTGTACCGTCTTGTCTGTCTACAAATGTATTGGTAGCCTGCCTACATTTATTAGCAATCACTTCCCTGCAAAATGCAAACTGCATGTTCTGCTTGTTGATTATGTAACAGATAATTTAATGTTTAACAGGGATTCCTACGAGCAAAGGTGTCCCTAAATACAGTATACAAGTATGTTTTAACCAAATCATCAATAGTGCTGTAGGTAGATACAATACTCATGCTGAACTGAAAGGCATTCGAAGCAATCTGCTAACAACAGTGTGAACTCTGACACAGCATATACCCATTCAGTATGTGAATAGGCAGGCTACACACAGCACATCAATCACCAAGAATTAGATTAACATATACAAGTGTACCAGCACCACATGCATTACAAGCAGCAGACAAAGCACTATTAACTTGGATGGGAAGCATTACAATCCACAGTACTGTAATAGCTACACATAAATGACTGTTATCTAGGTTGTGGCCAACACATCAAAACCTATCTTCAGCAAACATGGCTTGTTGCTAAATGATATGTAAACATAGTTTTAGGTAATTCATACTTGTAATCACAGGTATTGTCTGACTATTGCACTTACCTTGCAGATGCATGATGGGTATTCCTGCATTATAAGTAGTGTACATGGTAATGGCAAATATACAAGCCTGTAACAATGATCACATCTTTTTTATTTACAAAATCAGACAAAGTAATCAATGTACTGCTCTTCTTGCACTGCTCCTCCAGCCTGTGCGTCAGCTTAATGCACAGGCCATGGTTACAAGTACAGTCCTCATCACCTCCAAAAAGTAAAAAGCATGCATGAATGATGTAGGTAATAGGATTGATATACATTGTTCTGCTCATGCTGTCTAAATTTTAAATAGAGAACAGTACATAAACTCCATATGCAGTTTGGAATGTTTCACACACAGTCCTTTACATACTGGAACCAAACTAAACATGGATTGCAGAACTTGAGATTTAAACCTGCAACTCTCAACTATGTTCATACTCTACCCCTGCCTAGCTAATGCATCTTGCATGAGATTGTATGGCAGAAATTCAGTTAAAAGAATTGGAGGTATGAAGGTGCAGGACTAGTGTATTAATAGGGATCACAGCTTACACTTTACAAGAAGTACAAAGTGCTGTGCATTTATGAAAATAAAACTGCAAGCAAGAAAGCATGTCAGCATGGTGGTCACAGCACAAAAACACAAGTGTAAACTTTCATACCTCAGAGAGTGGGACACTGTCATGTAACGACCTGGTAAGTATGATAATAGGAGGGGATTTGGTGAGAGGCGGACAGGTAAGTGTGCAATACTCAGGGATGTAGGGTTAGGGTGTGTGTAAGTGAGTTAGGGTTAGGGTGCAGGTAGGAGGTGTGCGGTAGTGTCGGAGCTTGGGGTTAGGGGTGTGTAAGTGAGTTAGGGTTAGGGTGCAGGTAGGAGAGTGTCGGGTAGTGTCCAGACTTGGGGTTCAGGTGTGTAAGTGAGTTAGGGTTAGGGTGCAGGTAGGGAGAGTGTGCGGTAGTGTCGGACCTTAGGGTTAGGGTTTGGGTTAGGGCTAGTGGATATGTGTTGTAGTGTACTGTGTTGTTTACGTGTAGTGTGTCGGTGTTATGGTGTTCGGTGTTTCGTTGCTATCGGGTTTGTGTGTTGTCGGTTTTCTGGCGGTTATTTCACTGTCGGTCATTAGAAGTAGACCCCATGTAACACATAGCTGTTGTTAACAGACAACTACAAATTGCTGTACATCACGTACATGGTGATGTATTTTAGGTGGGAGAACATAAAATATGAACAGATATTTATACAAGTTCTATATAACTCCAGATTATCCCAGATATTAGAGAATGTTCCTGTTCTACAATCCAGATGTATATTTGACCATCTCATTCTCTCCAAATATAAGTATGAGAAAGGTGTTAAATTCAAATAAGTAAACAATGACAGTTATATATGATTTTCAAGTTACAAATGTTAACATATTCCACATTCTTTTTTGCATAACTATACCAATATGTTCAAAGCTTTACACAAAACTGTAATAAAAGAGGTGCTGTTAGCAGACTATTATGGATTACGTTAATATGAGGTAGTCATAAGCATGTTCAAAATAACTATTAATATCAATAATCAGGTATGTATATCAGCATTTTGAAAACTATGAGAAAGACACAATGATCAGAATATAATAAGACTTATACTTACACAAGATATATGCATGCTGGCCTGCTGCTTTGCAGGTTGAGCTAACAGCCATTGCACTTTCCTTTGGAACAAATTACTATTGTATGTATGTATCCGTATTCTTGCAGATAATTTATGAATGCAGAAACATCCAACACATAAACGCTATAGGCCCTAATGCTCAACAAAACTGCAGCTGTCATCACATTTTGCAATGTAGAAAATATGTGTAGGCAGTTGGACTTCATAGGATCATAGGAAGTTACTATTAGCTCTAAGGCCCTTATAAGCCTAGCCAAGAGTTTAGCCCATATTTAGACAAGTCAGCACCCAAAGCCCCTGTCCAGAAGGGAGACAGGTGGAATCCCAGGTGTGTATTTTCTGTTTCCCATCCAGTTATCCAAGTTGTGCTTAAAAAGGGATAATGAGGTACTCTGCTTGACATGGAGAGAGAGTCTATTCCACAGATGGGGGAGTCTCTGTGACACAAATCTGTCCTGCCAACAAGTTCTATTGATATCACAGACGAGGTTGAGGTCATGCATATGGTTTACTTGAGTGGTGCTTGACCTGCAGATATGCAGCAGTCCCATCAAGGCGGGGTCTGAGATTGCTTTGTATGCCAGACAGAGGTCACCTCTGAGGAGTCTGTATGAAACTGAGTAGAGGAACAGGGGTTTTAGCCTATCTGTGTAGGGTAGATGTTTGAGGCCCTGGATTCTCCTGGTAAGGAACATCTGTGATCTGTCCAGCTGCTGCATGTGCTTTGCGAGGTACATGCCGAAGGGGGCATTGTACTCAATAATTGGCCTTATAACAGAAAAATACAGGGATGTTATGACCTCTTTGTCCCTGGATGAGATACCCTTACTTATGAGGTGGGCCATGTAGGAAGCTTTCCGTACAATGGAAGCAACATGGTGGTCAAAAGTCAGGTTGCTATCAACCTGGGTGCCCAAATCCCTCACTACTGATTGTGTACTTAGGACATTGTTATTAATGTGATAATATGTGGGGATGTCACTCTTCCAAAAGGGGATGATGATGCATTTTTTGGCATTCAGCTTTAAGCCATGTTTCTGGCACCAGTCATTTGTTTGGGTGAGACACTCTTGGAGGATGTCCACATCACTTGGGGAATTGATGACCATACTCAGCTTGCAGTCATCTGCAAACTTGGTCAGCCATAGCCCACTAGTTTTGGCCTGCACCTCAGAGAAGTATATCCTGAATAACAGAGGCCCCAGGACCAATCCCTGGGGTAAGCCCCTCATTACAAGTCTACTGCTTGAGGTGACTTCCCCTATTTTGATTAGGTGGGTTCTATCAGTGAACCAGTTTGCTACCCATCTGGTAACATATGGATTGATGCCTAGTTGAAAGAGTTTATCTATTATGCCCGAGTGGCGAATAGTGTTGAAGGCTTTGGCCAGGTCAAGGTAGGCAGTGTGCACCATCTTTCCCTCATCCATGGCTTTGGTTACTGTCTCAAAGAAGTTAACCAGATTTAGCAGACATGACCTCTCCTACTCTTGAGAGGATTTTTGCTTATTCACACTGAGCTGAATGGAGGCAGGGCTGTGTTGTTTGCAGTGCTCTTGTGTTAAACAAACAGGAGTTTAGTATTACCATTCACTTTGTAAAGCAGAATAGACCAATTAAGTTATTTATGAGTTAGTATTCACACATAGATAGATTAGGTAATACTGTCAAAGTATTATGGGTAACAGAAAAATGCGTAGTCATCTGTGGCCTAGGCGCTATAGGCATCAGTGTACATGACCATACTGGATGTGTGAAATGATATTCTTGTATGTTGGAAAACAGAAACATCCAAAATGTTCATTATTATGTACATGATAAATATTATTAAGCCAATAAACCTGAAGGAAATCAAACCTATAATTACAGGGAGAATAGTCACCTTGCTTTCTTAATTATCCACATGAGCTGATTGTCAAAATAGTTACTTAATGGTTTTAAAAGGCTTGTATGTGATGTCTGGGACACAGCTATATCTCTGAATTTCTCAGGAATGCTCAGGTATATGTAAGATTGTGACACTTACTGTAGACATCCACTGGCTGTCTCTGTACCTTGGTGATCCTCTGATGAAGCTCCTCTGTGTCCCTCCAAATCAGGTTATTATAGCAGTAGTGAACCTGCACTCCAGTCCAGTAGATTCCACTTCCATACATTGATTACCATGATGTTCCATGGTCTGGCTCTTACAGGATACTCTACTCCAGTGTAGACAGTCAGTAACTGGGTGGTCATGTCAAAGACTCCTGGAAATAGCTATCTTGATGATGATGTAAATAAGATGAATGGTCACAAGTCAATAAACTGAGGTTCTACTCAGTTTACAGGTAACAATGGTCTGATCTGTAAATGTACTAAAATCACTATTTAAAAGTGGAATTTATGGTATGTTATCAGATCATTGGAAGACAACAGACACACGTTACATATGGTCCTATTTAATGATACCTATTAGGTATTTGCACAGAGCACCTTCCTGTTATGCTGAGATATTGTTTAATGCCCCGGATTTTGAGAACTTACAGAGAAGTGCACAAATGGAATTCGAGAACCTTGACTTTTAATGAACCTTATGTATGGTGCAAAGGGGACTTAAAAGATGTATGTACATTGCTAGTCTTACTTTCAGCCATAGCTGACTCATAGGTAGCTGCAAAGGTAATTTCACAGCTGTTAGCATTTCTGTGTTGGGAAGTGTTTCACTCCTTATAGACCTACGTTATCATTATTCTTTAAACAATTATGTGTATATGGTTAGATTGATGCATTTATGGAAAAATGTATGCATTATTAAAATTCTTATCGGAGGGGTGTGGGATTCACCTCTATGCATACAGGTGGATACATCTGCATCATTAACAAGCAGTACTTTCCTATGTGCAGTTGTACAGACAAATTTTAACAGCATAAATGAACTGCACTTAAAGAAGTGTTTACGGATCTTTCATATATATATATATATATATATATATATATTATTGGTGACGCAGTACACTTTGCGGTATATGTACAGAAAACTATGGATTCCATCATTATCTCTACGTTGCTATGTAATATGTATTCATATTGCTGTTATGGATATTTATTCATTGATGCTTTTTAAAACAAGTATTAGAACTACTGATTCAAAATAAAAAGATTTGTGTCTAGGCCTGCTTACAGATACAAATGCTTTCTGACACTCTCTGTAAGTTGCTGAACTGATAATTTTTAAATACTCTTTGCTAATGTGGGTGGCACTCACTGCTCAGTACTGATTATGCTAATATAAGCTCATCATACTGTATATACCATTTCATGTTAATAGGACTGCTTTTTTACACAAGTTGTCCCTTTAGGCTCAAATTGCATTATAGCTACAGCTATCACACATTTCTGCTGTACCCATATATTGTGTGTAGTATGTTAATGTGTACTGCATGCAGCATGTGTGGCTCATGTAGTGCAATGCTGTTGTGTTTGGACTTCCACTACTGTGATATCCACTGTAAAGGGTTCACATCCACAGACAGCCTGCACAGATATTGCAACTTATGCTGCTTTAAGTGTTATGTATTCATGCATTATTATCATATCACTTATGGTTTTATATGCCACAGCACTATATGGCACACGGACTATTTCCTAGATTTTATTATTGTACAGGACTGTGGAGGAGTTAAATTGGCATAAGCTGTGGACATAATCATCTCCATATGTGGGCCCTCATGTCAATCTAACCATGTGCATATAACTGTATTTCAGATGGCAAACAGACCTAGTGGCAACAATTACTCTCCACAGGAAAATGAAATTATAATAGATACTGTGCGACAACATGGCTAGGCAGGAAATACAGTATGGAGAAATAAAGTCTGGACTGATCTTATCAACATGATTAATGTATAGGATGTCACAATAGATCCTGGGAGGTCTGTTGCAGATGGTGCTCTGATATGATACTTTGTTCAGCCAACAGGGTACACTGTTATGAGTGGTCAAGGGATGCTACCAGTGATTGCCCACCATTGACACCTCTGATGTGATCATACAGTTATTTGCATCACTACATATGGCAATAGTGGAGTGGCGAATACCCAGGGTGGAATAGAAGCAGGTGTTCCAGGCCGCACATGTATGTATTACTTTGCATAACACTGATGCATATAGAGGAGCTAAGTGCATATTGTTGTTGCGTGCATATTCATGTATTGTCATTTTTGTACTGCAGCAGCAGAACTGCATCGTGCACATGGGTCCACACAGGGTGATGATGACCAACGTAAGTGTAATGACATGTAGCCATACAATTTCAGTACATACATAATGGTGCAATCAACATGTGTGATGTCTGCATTCATTTGCACAGGTCGATCCACTTCTGCACAACAGGAAGACATGACAGGTAAGTACCTCCATATACTTTTACTGTGACCATTACCTGTTATTGCCTCTATCTCTTGTCATGCCAGTGATATATGCTGTCATACTGATACTTCTCTCATATTGTAAAATGCAGGTATGTCTTCTAGGGGCATGAGTAGTGCTGACACACCTACAGACAGACCAACTATGACTCTTCAACATGTTCATAGGCTGCAGAAGTGTATAGCAGACTTATGTTGTATTAATGCAGCTGTTTTTCTACACAGAGACATCTGGCCAACAGGTGCACCATATGTCATGTTACTGTGGTATATATGTCATCATGTGATGATGCCTACGACTGCATACATGACTGTGTTTGCTTCATCGGTACTTTCCCACTACAAGATCTGCGTTACAACAGATGAACTCACCACATCAGCAGGGTGTCACTGGTGTGCTATTACCACTTTCATACATGTCATTGTTGTTACTCCTATCCATTAATACTGTGTCCTTCTACCTTGCATAGGACAGCCACCATGACTATGTCAGCCACAAACAACTGATATATGTATGAATTACCTACTGTATGTTTTACCTCTGTTGGGATGGTCCATGCTGACAAGAATGAGTTTAAGAATGCTGTGTTTATTCCTTTGTTTCCCTACAACAGTTGTATTTCATCCCTCCACCAGCTTCCAACAAGGACATGTCAGGTATATGCCATGCTTTTATTTCTTACACATATGTCATGTATGTTGCATATGTAACATAATTGTCAGCTGCCTGTTATATAGGTTCCTTGGGCCATACATGGTTAAGACCTCCTTGTAAGTCATTATTATTTGTAATATATATATATATATATATATATATATATATATATATATATATATATATATATATATATATATATATATATATATATATATATATGTCATTAAAGATATACAGCATATGATGTAAGCATGTTATCTTGACCTATGTCATCTATCTCTTCTTTTAGCATGTCCGCTACCTTTATCCTCATAAACATGGGTGACCAGTGTTCCACACCAGAGGTCAATTCCTCATTGGTCAGATCTGACCACAAGCTAATCACCCTAGACATCCACATACCGCCTCCACCCCCCCATTAGGGAAACCACCGTAAAAAAATTTTCCAAAGCCAACTTCATGCTTCTTAAGACAGAAGTGGCAAACTTCATGACACCCATGCAGATGGACAATAGAGATATGACTGCTGAATCCTACACAAATACACTTTATAAGCACTTACACGAGTGCATGGATCATGCTATCCCTAATAAAACCAAGATGCTATCCTCCAAAAAAGAAAGCCAATCTGGTGGTCCCCAGTCATAAACAAACTCTACAACATAAGAAAGAAACTGTTTCAAAAAAGAGTAAAATCCCATGATTGGAGGAACTCCCTGGTCAGCCACAGTAAGAAGCTGAGATCCACCATAAAATCCTCCAAATCTAGTTTTGAAAACAAAATCGCCACTGATTCTAATGACAACCACAAATCATTCTATAGCTATGTCAAGAATCTCAATGGCAACACTCAGATCTGCTCTGAGTTACAGCACAATGGCACTAAATATGCAGAACCAACTGATATTGCCAACATCCTGGCAGATAAATTCAGTGCTAACTTTACCCCCTTCTCACCCCCTAATAGGCCCATCTCTATACAGTAAGAATGCAAAGTTCCTGTAATCATGGCTGCACAGGTATAAACCACACTCTCCAAAGCCAAGAACACAGCATCCATGGGACCTGACAACATCCCAGGCTGTGTTCTACATGAACTACAGAATGAACTGGCACCCTACCTAAGCACCATGTTCAGTCATAGCCTCACCTCATGCTTTATACCTACTGAATGGTGCACAGCAACAGTTCTCCCACTCCACAAAGGGGGAGCCACCACAGACCCCGGGAACTACTGCCCCATTAGCTTAATGAGCCGGGTCTGCAAGGCCATGAAATGTATCATCATGGAACTTATAAACAAAGACATTGGTAATCTCCAAACTCTGGACCTCACCAGTTACGGTTTGTAAAATGCATATCATGTCTCCTAAACCTAATAGACTTCTTTGAAGCAGTCACCAAAGCCATAGATAAGGGTAAGGTGGTTCACACAGCTTATCTAGATCTCGCCAAGGATTTTGACACCATCCCCAACTCTGGAATTATAGATACACTCACTAAACTAGGTATAAATCCCTATGTCACAATATGGGTTTCCAACTGGCTCACTGACATTACCCACACTGTGAAAGTAGCAGACTCTAAATCTGACTTCAGACCAGTGACAAGTGGAGTACCACAGGGTTCAGTCCTGGGTCCTCTCCTGTTTGGTATTTACTTTTCTGAAGTACAGGCTAACACAGAAGGTCTTTTGCTAACGAAGTTCACAGATGACTGCAAACTATGAGCCATAATTGAAACTCCTAACGATGTGGACATCCTAAAAAAGGGCCTCACTGAGACAGATGCCTGGTGTCAAAGCCATGGCCTCAAGCTCAATGCCAAAAAGTACATTCTCATCCCCTTTGCTAAAAACTCTGTACCCATGAGCTACCACATATGTGGTAGTCTACTTAACACCAAAAGTGTGATAAGAGACCTTGGGCCACAGGTGGACAGTAGTCTCTCCTTTGATAATCACATTGCCACAGTAGTCAGGGAATCCTTCTACATGGCACACCTCATCACAAAAAGTTTCTCATCCAGGAAAAAAGAGGTCATTGCTCCCCTGTACTCATCACTCATTAAACCATTATAGAGTACAATGCCCCTTTTGGTATGTACCTCACAATACATCTACAACAACTGGAAAGGCCACAGAAATACCTCACAAAGAGGATTACCAGCCTCAAACAGATGCCCTATGCAGACCCTCTCAAAAAATTCCAGCTTTACTCCGTCACATATTGCCTACTCAGATGCGATCTCTGCCTAACATACAAAGCTATGTCAAACCCAGAGCTATTGGACATGCTCCACTTAAAGAAATCCCAATCCCTCCGAGCTACATGCTCTAGGGACCTAAACCTTGTCACCACAATAAACAGAACATGCTGGCAGGATAGATTCCTGTCCCAGAGACTTCCCATATTTTGGAACAGACTATCTATCTATGTCAAACAAAGCTCTTCATTAGTACTCTTCAAGAAAAATCTTGATAATTGGATGGGAAATAGGAAATTCACCCCAGGGATCACCTCTGTGGCTCTGCTCAACAGGGACACGGGAAAATAATTTTCTTGGGTGACAAAAACCAGGGTACCTTTTTGTCTAGGCTTATATATGCCCTAGGGCCAATAGCATAGTACCTACCTATGAACCTATGTTATGTCCTGAGTTGTTTTCCTGTTTGCATCCTTTGATAGCGGACAGCTAGCAATGTGTTTAACAGAGGTATGTCCTTTGTTGTCTGCCATACACACAAACACCACTATGAGTCTGTATGCATACCTGTGTCACCTGTGGCCTGAGTTGATGATCCAAGTTGTGATAGATTTGTATATGTTCATACCATTATATGTGAAAATTATGCTGTTATGTCATGTTCAGTGTGTACATCTAATGGATAATTGCATTAGATGCAATCTGTGCTGCTTTGGTGGGCCAACACCTGAACATCACTGTTTGATTAGTGTACTTTTCTACATCTGTATTGTCATGACTCAGATGTGTATGTCAGATACTGCTATGTTGCCTTGGCCTGGACTTGTGGTTGCACCTTCCATCACCCACATCTATTTCTTCTGCCCCCTGTGTCCTCCTGATCCTTGTCTGATGGTTGCAGAATAGCATCTTTAGACATCTGGGGTTCTTGGAAAAGTTTAAACACACCTGCAGCTCGATGACTGCCACATGCTGTTGTTAGCTTGTTGTGTAGTATGGCACACACATTTATCATCTCTGCTGCCTTTTCAGGTGTATATTGCAGTGCACCCCCAGATGTGTCCAGACATCTAACCCTAGCTTTCAGTACAGCAAAGACACACTCAGTGGTATGTGCTCTATTGTAGGCCTCTTCTGCATGGTTTGGCAGTTATCTGTATGGGGTCATGAGACACTGATCAAGTGGATAACCAGTCACCTGCCATGGGAAATGGACACATATGTTGTCATCATGGAAAATGGTGACAGGGGTGTCTTCCTGTACCTACAGAGTAGCATTCCCTCAGGTATTTCAGCTTGCTGGAATGTAGCCCTCAGACCTCTTACCCTCCATATGGCAGCATCGTGGATACTTCCAGGGTGTGTTGCCATGTTTGTTATGCTGCCATATGCTGCACACACCACCTAGCAGTTCTGGGATGGTCACCTCTTTTTGTTGATGTATAGGTCTGCTTCTGTATGCTTGAAGATCTTAATAGGAATATGGGCACAGTCTGTTGCACCAAGAACATGTGGGAAGTTTGCGAGTTTATAGAACTGGTGCATAACAATTCTCCACTCCATGGGGGTAGATGGAAAGTGTATGTACTCATCTACATTATTGCACATTGCTGGCAGGAGTTTTGACAGGATGTGACTGTCAGCTGTCTGTGACCTCCTACAGCATCACCTGTGTGTCTTTGGAATGTACCAGATGCAAGTACACCTAAGCTCAGACACACTTTTGTATTGAAAGGGATATGGTTGCCTGGTAATGTCTGCACAGAAGTGTGGAGCATAAATGTTGCACAGACCCTGCACCAGCTGTCTGTCTAGGCAGTACCTGTCAATGATTTCTTTATCAGACATTTGGCTTATTTGCAGCCTTGCTAACTGTCTAGCTGGATGCCCTCTAGGATGCACAGCCAGATCCTCCTCCATAGCTTGCAGTACACACCCTGTTGCAGTTCATTCCATGGGAAATAAATTCCATTTCTTGTGTTGCAGTATGGCATTCATCAAGGATTTTGGAAACAGAGTTGGCGTTGCAGTTTGTTGCATTTAAGTTGCGTTGGACATGCACAATGTGTTTTGGAATCCAATGGGCATGCACAGAATTCATAATTATCCTACTCTGAATAGTTAAGTACTCTGACTGCTTGTGGCATTTCCTTTGAAATCACACTTACATCTGATGCACTGAAGTCTTCTTTTGGAGTGCTGTGCTGTCTGTAACTACCTTCTAGAATATGGCCCTATGTTATCTTAGCTTGGCACACTTAATAGTGTGTGAAATGCTTCACCTGCATATTCATAGATGCAAGTTGTTTGACTTCCATCAGTTCATGCAATCACAGCTAAGATTGATTAACTAGGGAGGTAGGGTTCTAATTTGTAGTATGAACATAGGAGAATGTTAGATGTTATCTTACTCCTGTTTATCTGCAATAATCTTCATGTGTGCACAGTTCTGGGAATGAAACATCAATGACTGAATATTTAAATTATGGTATTCTATGACACTGCTTTCTTACATGTAACAATGACTACATTTGTAGTACATAGCGGTCATTATGTACTAAACTAAAACAATCCATCTGTTGCTGTATACCTTTTTGTTTGCAACTGCTAAAAATCAGGCCAAGCATAGAGCCTTGTGCAGAGAGTATTCATAGACTTGAAGAGGGAGAGCAGTATGAGTTATTATTTTCCACATTTATGAACCCAGAAATAGTATTAGCATATTTAATACTGCAGGTTTAGATGTGTAGTCCTATAACATTGATCCATGCTAATGTTATGCCAAAATTCCCATAATTCATCTGTGAGGTATATGTAATACATAGTGATTTATTGCGAATAACATTAATGTGTACATAATTTGTGTGGAATGTTATATTATGTGTTATTAATGGGTACTTTTTCTTGCACTGAGGTTATATATTCTTTATTAACACAACCTAAATGAAACACGTGTTCAATTGGCATACTGATGTTTGACTTGAAGGTGTTATATATAGGTTGTGTTTATTGTTATTTTTGTTTGAATGGTAGTGGCTCTTGATGAATTATATGTTGCTGGCTTCTTCTGTTGTTGAATCAGTTTATTGTGCTGACTCAGCAGGCTTATTGCTGTTGGCAGACTTTCATTGGCATGTACTTCTTCAGTTCCACTGCTCTTGAAATACTGTATAACTGCACTGTAATGGTGTTTGTTAGACACTGCCTTTCATGCAATTTCCAAATGAATAATAAGGTATCACTCATCACTGTCACCCACACTGTGCTACATAATATAACTGTCTAGGAAATCCTGTATAAGACTGTTGTAAGTCACTAAAGGTTTAAGAGGGCAATAGTCTAGATATTTCCCAGTTCACCTGCATGTGGTCAAGACATGCCCGGAGTCTGTGCAAAAAGAGATGGACAGGTATGTGCATAACATCAACCTGGAATCTGGGAGTATATGTAGAAACAGTGTTAACAAACAATTCCTCCACAGGTATACCAGGTAAGAGGTGTATTCTGCAGGTAAAACCAGTTCATGTATATAGTTGTCGACAGCCATACCACTGTCCAAAGTAAGGCAGTAGGGTAGTGTACTAATACTTGTAAGGTACAGATAGCAGCACTGGCTAGGAAAGTAATGCAAATTACAGGAATATACTAGTTGTTAATTGACATCTCCCCCACCATATCTGCAACAATAAACTAAATACCCAACTCAGTTAGTATGTGCTGACTTAACTGTAATGTTGGGACATATGTCCTATTGTTTGATAATTATTTAAATCTGTTTCTATGCATGTGCTATGTTTAAATACTCCCACATTGTTGGCATGGTGCCATCAATGTACCTGCATGCTTTTATAATTACCACTGTGGTCCCATATATGCATGTGTTCTGTTTGCTATGCAACTGTTCCATATCTGGTATCTGGGTTAATGGGAATATCTATGCATGCTGTTATAGCTAATCCTGGAATGTGTTGATTATTACTAACCCACATATGTTGATAAAACATAAACACCATAGCATGTATGGGAATGCGGGTCCCAGCAGACCCACCTGTCCCACCTCAGCTGGCAGTGGCACTGGGCACAAGCACATCTGGGGCCTAACCCGGGATGTTCTCATCCATTGGTCCTGCACCTCCTTCGGGTGGAACCTCCTCAGGGAATAAGCCCAACCCCCCGTGAGCTGGTGTGGACAGAAACCTGTCACCCGTCGCTAGGTCTGGGTCATCGTGCGTAGCAAGCTCCACAGGGTGGTCAGAGATCTGCTACCCCAGCTTGAGGGTCATGTGTCCTGCTACCCCAGCTTGAGGGCCATGTGTCGTGACTAGATGGTTGGCCTGGCTCTCTGACTCAGCCCCCAGCACAACCACCTTTGAGGCTGTAAAGGTGCAGTGATGACTGCCCATGGGTGGGGACCTCAGTCCCACTGTTTCCACTGGGGGGTTCATGGTCTTCGAATTCCCAACACCCCTCCCCATCAAGGTGTTTACCCCCCACATGTGACATATACTGCCCCTGTATGCATCTTGTTTGTCTTGTCTGTTAACCTACCCAAACTACCTCTCCAAATACACCTACTATGCCTCCCCAACATCCCTCTCTCACCTGAAAAAAAAGGGCAATCTGTACCCCAAAAAAATCTCTCCCCATACATAGCTGTCCATTTTGCACACATGTCCACTGGACACATGTAATCTGGTCTAATTGGCTTCACAACATAGTATTGTTGTCCTCACCCATCTCTCAGGGATTTGAGTGTCCAAATCTATCCCCAAATTCAGTGTATATGCACAGCTGTTGCTGTAGAAGAAATGGGCAGCAATGGAACTTCCCTACACCCTTCCTGCACATCCCTAGCTATTTTCCGTACTGTCTTTTCCTCTTTGTGCCCCTTTTTCACCACTTTTCTATCAACCCTTTTTTCTTTTCTTTTAAAGAAATTAGCACGGGGGTAAGTGGGAGTAAGGACTTTTAAGGATCAGTAAGCGGGTTTAAGCTGGTTGTGTGGGGGTAAGCATTGCCTACACAGGTTAAGCAATTGAGAAGCTAAATCACTATAAGACACTGTAACCAGAAGTTAGCAGTGATTACCGCCACGCAAACCCACACAAACCCGCTTACAACTGCTTAAAAGTGCCTTAATCACTCTGTATCCAACGGCCCTTGTTCTGCCCAGGAACAAAATAAACAGCCTCTGTAAGACTCGAAACTAGGACCCTGCACACCATAGCCAAAGTGATTTACCACTAGGCCATGTCAGATATATATATACCCCTGATGTTTTCACAAACATATCATCCAGCACAGTCATTCAACAGTACAGGAAATGTATTTAAACATGTAGATGTATGTGTGTGTTAATATTTATTTACATCTAAATATATATATCTATATCTATATCTATATATATATATATATATATATATATATATATATATATATATATATATATATATATATATACATATGCATACATCTATAGATATATATGACTACATATATATGTCTATATATATATATATATATATATATATATATATATATATATATATATATATATACAGCAATATATATATATATATATATATATATATATATATATATATATATATATATATATATATATATAAGATCTATATCTATAGATATAAAAGAGAACACAACAAATGCATATATGACCACATACACTGTTAATGGGGGCAAGGGGGCCCAAGCAACATGTGTCTTGTACGTATTGATACCCCCCCCAGCTAAACAGGTCTGCCCTGCAATACAGTACTAACTGTTGCAAATCCCATAACCAGGACCTGACACAACACAGGCACAAGATGTTAACAGTAATCCATCCCACCTGTATGATGTCAGGCTGGTATCAATAACATATCATGCAGTACAGTCTGACTACCATAGGGAATGTACAATGTGGAAGCAATAAACATTCCTAAGTTACATGTACACAGACACATATATGCAGATACATATATCTGTCTATATATTTATATATATATATATATATATATATATATATATATATATATATATATATATATATTTATATATATTCTTCTTTTGGCTGCTCCCATTAGGGGTTGCCACAGCAGATCAGCTGTTTCCATTTCTTCCTGTCCTCTGCATCTTGCTCTGTCACACCAACCACCTGCATGTCCTCTCTCACCACATCCATAAACCTTATCTTAGGCCTTCCTCTTTTCCTGTTACCTGGCAGGTCCATCCTTAGCATCTTTTTCCCAATATACTCTGCATCCCTCCTCAGCACATGTCCAAACCAACGTAATCTTGCCTCTCTGGCTTTGTCTCCAAACCTTCCAACCTGGGCTGACCCTATAATATACTTATTCCTAATCCTGTCCATCCTCGTCACACATAGTGCAAATCTTAACAGCTTCAACTCTGCCATGTCAAGCTCTGACTCCTGCCTTTTTGTCAGTGCTACTGTCTCCAACCCATACAACATAGCTGGTCTCACTACCCTCTTGTAGACCTTCCCTTTCACTCTTACTGGTACTCGTCTGTCACAATCACTCCTCACACTCTTCTCCACCCACTCCATCCTGCCTGTACTCTCTTCTTCATCTCTCTTCCACACTCACCATTACTCTGAACTGTTGATCCTAAGTACTTAAAATCATTCACCTTCACCACCTCTACTCCCTGCATCTTCACCATTCCTCTATCCTCCCTCTCATTCACACACATATATTCTGTCTTAGTCCTGCTGACCTTCATTCCTCTTCTTTCTAAAGCATATCTCCACCTCTCCAGGGTCTCCTCCACCTGTTCCCTACTCTCACTATAGATCACAATGTCATCTGCAAACATCATAGTCCACAGGGACTCCTGTCTGATCTCATCTGTCAACCTGTCCATCACCATTGCAAATAAGAAAGGGCTCAGAGCTGATCCTTGATGTAATCCCACCTCCACCTTAAACGCATCCGTCACTCCCACCGCAGACCTCACCGCTGTCACATTTATCCGGGTTTGGGACCGGCACAAAGAAATGCACTGGCTTGTGCATCCCCAGTGGCTGTTTATATATATATATATATATATATATATATATATATATATACACACACACACACATATAGAGATATGTATGTAACTACACACACACACACACACACACACACACACACACACACACACACACACACACACACACACAGATATGTGGAGGAAGATACATATGTAGAGGATGCACACCATACGGAACAGTTAGTATGCCCACAGTTGCCACTTTACCAACGGGACACTGTATGAGTCACCCATACAAATGACAATTGTTGCCTGCAACATATACCCACAGAGAGGTCAAAGGATATAACACCACACACACAGGTTTGCATACATGAGAAAGCTTTATTTTTGTAATGTTACAGTTGTATATGCCATGTCATATAGCTGTTTAGACTTTGAAATACATATAAACTGATTAATGCAACTGTCAAACAGATAAATTAATACAGTAGTATGGAAAGAATTACATATGTTGCTGTCCAGGCCAAGGCCTTCAAGTAGAAGAATAGTAAAGACAGACTGGGCCACAGGATAACAATCAAACAACAGTAAATAATACAGATGTATAGTCCAGCAGCCTCTATCTACACTCTGTACACAATCCCTAGGGGTAAAGACCTCAGCTGATACAATGGGATGTATCTGTTACATAACAAGGCATAACTGAAACCATCACAATCACACTGACAAACAGAACAGTCTGTATGGCAGGAAGCAGTAGGCCTGCATTTACCTAAGGTGAATCGTATGGTACTGTACATCCATATACCTTAAGGCAGCTTACCCTGATACCCCCACGTGTTGTAGCAGCCTAGGTTAGTTATGGTGCACTCCCCCATAGACTGACATACAGGGCCATATACCACTGTTACATACACTGGACTCTGGACTGCATAACGGTGCACATGTATTGTGCAGATGAAGCCCACACATATATGGACCCGACCCCACAATATGTGTGTGGGTCACAACAGCAGTGGAATGATGGCAGGAATGGCATCTTGACATACTCACAGGCTACTACATAACCCCTGACAGCATGTCATATGGACAAAGCCTGGTATGAAGGTGGAGGACAGAGGCTGGAACACAGGCCCATATGTGAAACAGTGTTGTCACACACTAAGCAAGTCGCTGGTGTTACAGGATAGTCTGCAATGTACCCTTAGTCAGGAATATGAAGTCAGAAACACAAATGGATGTAGCCATAAACTAATAGCACTCAACACATACACAGCCAGTGATATATCTGACACAAGACCTGCATGGTGGACAGGCAAAACATAACATGCACACCTCTGCCCATCAAGTGGATAGGCACACAATTGAGAGCTATGCAGACAGACTTCAGTCCATGTTAAACTAGTATGTACACACAAACCCTGTAACACGGGTGCTATACAATGCATACAATAACAGTACTCACACTCTCTGTTTGTAGTTCTGGAACCTCATCAAATATGTAGCTGGCCTGAGTGTGCAAGTCCTCTTGTAAGAAGTGTTGTTACCTGCTGTCTATAACACTGCTGCCCACACACAGGAAGGATGTCCACCATAGAGGAAATGTAAAGGGACCATGCCCATATGATGTAGGAATTTATAGTAGTGGATTGCCATGATAGTGGTAGTTGGACGTACTGCACAGCATGCTGCATGCAGGTAGCAAGTGGAGGACACTGATTGGTGCAGAGGCATCACCCACAAAAGCCATGCTGCAATCTATTCCAGGCAAGAGAGAGAGAGAGAGAGAGAGAGAGAGAGAGATGCAGAGAAATAAAGTGAAAGAGAAAAAAAAACGAAAACATACAACAGCTCCTTAACTGCAACAACACTAGTGAATACAACAAAGGAAGCAGGCTAAAGAGTGAAAAAAAGTACCTCCTTCAAGGATACTATCAACAACAGACTTCATCCCCACAACAGGCATGTGAAGAATATATGCATGTAATTGATTGTATTACCTGTTCCATAATACTGGGGTAGATGATGTGGAATGATATACATGTGCCATTGGGTGATGCTGTTGTAATGATCTTCAGCTGAACAACTGCTATGGACATTAGAGTATGCTCCTGTGGGTAGTGGGCCATACCCGCCTACTGTGTAGAGCAGTACTGACTGACAAGATGTATGCCAATATAGTGTGTGGTGTGTAATGGAAGGGATGTATATTACTGTGGCCAGTAGCTGGTGGTGGAAGTAATGCCATAATGATGGACACGTGGGTTCCACAGCCCACCACGTGCAGCACACTCACATTAACATGTATTGCAGCATGCTGAAATGCCATAGGTGTGTAATAGGGTTACCTGCAATCTGGCCCTATATATACCCCCTAATGTTAGGCTGTGTCCATATGTGGCACTTCTCTGTTTTGTAGCAAGGCAGAACAGTGCAACTGTGCAGGAAGATGTTTTGAGATTGTGAACCTGATGTCTGAATGTACCCCATATATAGGTATGTATATGTGTGTGTGTGTATATATATATATATATATATATATATATATATATATACACATATATATATATATATATATATATATATATATATATATATATATATATGTATATGTATATATATATATATATATATATATATATATATATATATATATGTATATATATATATATATATATATATATATATATATATATATATATATTAACATATATATATATATGTATATATATATATATCATGTATATCCACAGATATAAAGATGCCCATATATAGACATATATATATAGAGACATATATACACCATCATATATATCTATACATATATAGATATATATCTATATGCATATGTCTACATATATACAAACACACACACACACACACACATATATGTATGTAAATACATGTCCCCTTATATTACCACCACAGTGCTGCATGCTATGTGTGAGGAAACAGCACACATAGCAATACACACAGATATATACAGCTGTAAGTGTGTGCAACATGGACGGGTATGTCACATGTGAACCCCTTGTTGGGACCACATTGCCCTTGTCTGTAAAGTAGGGAATGGGAATAAGGGGAAGTATGGCAGTTATATTTGTGGAGGTGGTCCGGGTTGGTAGATATAGAGGACAGCCTACAGGAGTGGTATATGATACATGTGATGGGTAAACACCTTGGATGATGTGTGTGGTCTGTGATGTGGAAGCTCCATGGGCCCCAATATGGAAACAATGGGAACAAGCCTCCCATCCATTGCTACTCACAACAGCAGTCCACGTCCCAAAGGTGTCTGTCCTGGAGGCTGAGCAGAAGGAGCATGTGGACCCTGTGAATGTGTACTGGGTGCTTCAAGGTGATGTAGCACATCCCACATGTGTCTGGGAGCCTGCTATGGAACAGACCCTGGACCTGACCTTGGGGGACATGATCATGTCCATGAGTGCCCCCGGGGGGGACAACATCCCCTGAGGTGATTCCACCTGAAGGTAGTGCTGGACCAGTACATGAGGAGGCCCCAGGGTGGGTCCCACATGTGATGTGGCCTGGTAACATGGCCAGATGAGTTTGGAGAGGTAGTTCTGCTGGCAAATATTCCCTAAACATGCTATTGTCTCACTGTTATAGAACATATGTGGGTAGTAATAGCCTACCCAATCCCAGAACATATCCAACAGCATGCATAGATAGCCCCAATAACACAGAATGTCAGATGTGCAGCAATCACATAGCAAGCATACCACAGGCATATATGGAACCATAGTAGCCCTGACAATGCCATGCAGGTGAATAGTCCGTAACAGGCCAGCAATGATAGTGTCCACAGAGGGAACATGGCTACAAACACATAGCACAAAGTGTGGTGCAATACAATATCTGTCCCATTGGTAGGTAAGCTGTAGCTGGTGAGTATGGTTTATTGAGTTGTGTATACAGTTTGTTGTCACTGATATGGTGGGGGCTGACAGAGATGTGTATTAAGAACTATGGTAACCTTGGTGTATAAGTTGCTCAGACCTATTTCCATCTTTATGCCTTTCAGGCAAGATATCACATGGATGCCTCCCTGCTTATTCAGCAGCTGAAAATGACATAGTGCTGAACTATCTAAGAGCACTACCCTGTCCTTTTTGGCCGGGCTGCCCATGAGCAGATGGAGCAGACTGCCCTGTGGAATGACCTAGTCCACAGGGTCAATGATGTCAGACTGCACAACCGCAGTTATTAGCAGGTCCGGCATCATTGTTCTGACCTGCTTTGCAATGCCCGTGTTCATGCTGCTGCAGTCCAAGGGGATCATCTCGCAACAGGGGGGGGGGGGGCATGCCATCCATCCCTCCCCCTGACATGTGTTGAGCAGCTCCTTGCCAGCCTCATGGCACCTGCCCATCCACACAGCCAACAACTGCCAGACACCATTGTGGAGGAGAGTGCTACCCACACACCGACTGAGGAGTGTGCAGGTAAGGCCACAGGGCACATCAGTAGAACACTTCTGCGTATGCATCCACAGCTGTACAGGTAGATCATGCATATCTGACATGTCATATATATAGTTTGTTGCTGCATAGTAGTAATAAACAGATGTGCATACATGGTAGTATTGTGGACTTGTACTGTTGATGTACTGTAATGCTGCACCCACCCTGTAGCAATGCCACAGGTGTGGCCACTGACTTCACATCTCTCATACACTTATGTAGGTCCCTCCAGTATACCATCAAGGCAGCAGCCTGTAGCTGGTGAGTATGGTTTATGTTGATGCTTGCCAATACACCAGGCATGTAATGGCTATGGTATATTCCATGCACACATCTAACACACCTACCCAGAATGTATGCTGTACATGTGCACATACTGTTGCTGTTAAATGCATTGCATCACAGTGGTGACCATGATGGGGTATTGGAAGGGTATGTCAGACACCTGTAAGATGACTAACATCTTGTTATTGTGAAATTTGTCCACAGGGATTAACATAATGGTGGGACACATGGCCTACAGTAGGGACGCATCACCCTTATTCAGTGCAACAACAGTGCATCTACCAGTATTACAATGGCAACTGTTACAGATGTACTCTATGGCATAACGTATTACTGTGGTCCACATTATTATCTTGGACTAGGCTGTAACATGTGGTGTTCAGTGTGTGGGACACTGCAAACTGACACACATGTGTAGGCCTTACTTGTCAAGCATCTGCAAAAAGGCTGAAGGTGGGGAGGGTGTGCCAGCATGACACACCAGTGCACTGCAGCAGGGATCCTATGGATGCTAAGAATGGCTGTATCTGCACACAGTCAGTTTCAGGAACTGTGGCAGACATAACCCTACCCGTACCACAGCAATAGTGATGGCAGTGTGTGAACACCAAGGGATGTGCACATGAGTAGACCTTGCAATCATGCAGATTTGTGGGACATGTGTAGGGCAGACAGACCATACACTGGCAAATGCAGATGGCCCATGCTAGTATACCCCTGCCAGGAATATTGACTGCTGTAGTATACATAACAATAGGTGCAACAAACCATCATGATAAAGATGTGCACACATATGCACACATGGAGTGTATGCATCACAGTCAGCATCCACACACCTAACACATTTCGTAGACACTGCATCTGAATGTACAGGGCACATGTCACATATCAGGCTCATGTATTGTTAATATATGCAGTGATGTGGTCCCATGGCAGATCAAGGAAGGGTGCATCATATCAATAAAGGTGTGTACATTTCCCATAGCCATGGTATGGTCTGACGGTTGTCAGTGTAATAGTATTGGATTTGTCATACATGGTCAGCTGATGTTGAGATCCATAAATCAGACATCAGACATTCACAAATTACATCTGTCCACATATCATCCCAGGTATATGTTGCTGAAAAACATAGGGCTGTGAGCATTAGAGCTGACATAACTGACACAGTACTGCACATTCAGCAATGAGTTGTACACCTGTGAGGTTTGGTGCACAGTACATGGCAGGGTGCAGAACAGGTGCACAGCAGTACTATGTACATGGGTGCAGTGGTATCCAGGGGAAGGTGCATCACCTACTAACATAGCGCATGCATCACACACATGTATACTGTTGCTAGCACGGATTGATTATAGCTGCACTGCATGCTGTTGTGTGCCCTATGTTATGCATGTTGACAGATGGGTAATAGGAGGACTGTGTGTACTAGCTTTGTGCAACTTCACCTGTATGTGTGTGTGTGTGTGTGTGTGTGTGTGTGTGTGTGTGTGTGTGTGTGTGTGTGTGTGTGCGTGTTTATGTGTGGGTGTGGGGTGGTTATCTTGTCTGTAGGGTCACTCTGGTGAAGTGGAGGGAGGTTGATGCATGTAGGATGTGTGTGTGCATGTGTGTGTGTTTGTGTGGGTGTCTCTGTATGCACATGCATGATTGTGGGGTTGTTCATACGGCAGTACTTCCCTTTTGGATCGTGCAGTACATGGACATGGACTGACACATGACACACTAGGAATACTTGTCTGATATGTAATCACAGGAAAGCCAATAGTATAATAAGGTCTGTAGCATGGAACATGCATTGGAAGGGAAAGTAGACACCAGGTATACCCTTAATAATGTATTCAGCAGAGAGGTGACCAACAACCCACATATGTAGCACTAGAGATACATTGGGGAATTACTAGACAACACCAGGGAGTGTATCCATATATTACAGCAGTCACATGATAGGTTGATTGAGCAGCATATCTGGCATGTACTGAGTAATACTTACAGATGACACTCCAGTGTGTGATATTATGGAGTGACTATAGTAGCCCCTCACATGTAGGATCCATGCTCAAGTTGTCTGGACATACACAGGGTGAACACTGAATGACAGCAGTGAGGCCACGTAAAACCACTCCACTCAGGTCAAGGAGGTAATGGAGTAACAGGTCTTGTGTTGTGATCACTTGTCTAGGCATTTAGAGGAATGATACATTAATGAGTGGTATTAATGAGTGTATGTTACCAAGCGTGATGCAGGATGGGGAATGTATGGAAATAAACGTGGGACTGTCTGTAAAGTTATGGACAGGTAGGTATTAAGGTGGAATGTGTGTGTGTGTGTGTGTGTGTGTGTGTGTGTGTGTGTGTGTGTGTGTGTGTGTGTGTGTGTGTGTGTGTGTGTGTGTGTGTGTGTGTGTGTGTGTGTGTGTGTGTGTGTGTGTGTGTGTGTGTGTGTGTACTGTTATGCAATGCTGCACAGGTCTTAAAGTGCATTTCTTGTTTTCCCTCCACAGGTGGTGAGATGGGTCAGGGTCCCTCCTGCATGCAATCTGATGGTGTCCATACAGACACTGAAGATGATGGTAGTACTGTTGAGGCACAGGTGGGGTTGTCAGGGGCTGAAAAAGCACCATCATTTGACATCCCCCTCTCAGCCACCCCAACCCCATACACAGTTTCAGTGCCTATACATACCCCATCACCAGTGGCCATAGTGGAGGGACAGCTGGCGGTTGGTGGCAGTGCACAGGAGAGTGTGGTATCTGTGCCTACTGTGTCTGGTCACAGCAGGCATAGCCAGATTTCTGGCAGGGCACCACATAGGCAGATGTCCCAGGGTTCTCGTGGTAGGGCCATTGGTCATTATGCCCCTGGCAAACGTGCCACACCTGGTACCACCAGATGCATGTTTCAGGCTGTCATGGGGGTGCAGGCACATATGGAACTGTACACCAGACAGGCCCTGAGGCTGCAGAGGGCTGCTCTCACATCTGCAACCAACAACTTCCATGAACTGTCTGGTGCCCTTCGTGCTCATACCAAATTTGGTGAGATGATGGGCCTCATCGACTGTGGTTTGTCCGTGCTTGAACATGTGGTGGGAGTGCGGCGATGGCCGCATGGATGTAGGCCAGCAACACCAACAGCTGGCGGTCAACGTAGACATGCTAGAACACCAAGGTGCTCCTGTAGTGGCAGTACCAGCCCCAGCACTGCAGGGGGGGCACTGTCCACACCACAGGCCACAAGCATGTGGTCCTGGCCAGTCCCAGGGGGGACCTGTTTCCAGGGGACATCTGTCATCATCAGGGGAGAGTAGTACATCGAGGCCTGTACCTGGACATGCCCATGGAACCCCTGTGAACTGTACACCCTGCTAGGTATGGTCTGCAGCTACCCATAAACACCTGTATAGGGCAGCCATATGGCAGAACTGTGTGCATGCATACCCACACACTATACGAACACACCTAGGGCAACCCCATATCTATGCACACCACATCACCACACCCAGTTCAACTCATTGCACCCCTCACCCACACACATGGTGTCAAATTGGAAGTACTGCACAGCATGCTGCATGCAGGTAACAAGTGGAGGACACTGACTGGTACAGAGGCATCACCCACAAAAGCTATGCTGCAATCTATTCCAGGCAAGAGAGAGAGAGAGAGAGATGCAGAGAAATAAAGTGAAAGAGAAAACAAACCGAAAACATACAACAGCTCCTTAACTGCAACAACACTAGTGAATACAACAAAGGAAGTAGGCTAAAGAGTGAAAAAAAACTACCTCCTACAAGGATACTATCAACAACAGACTTCATTCCCACAACAGGCATGTGAAGAATATATGCATGTAATTGATTGTATTACCTGTTCCATAATACTTGGGTAGATGATGTGGAATGATATACATGTGCCATTGGGTGTTGCTGTTGTCATGATCTTCAGCTGAACAACTGCTATGGACATTAGAGTATGCCCCTGTGGGTAGTGGGCCATACCCGCCAACTGTGTAGAGCAGCACCGACTGACAAGATGTATGCCAATATAGTGTGTGGTGTGTAATGGAAGGGATGTATATTACTGTGGCCAGTAGCTGGTGGTGGAAGTAATGCCATAATGATGGACACGTGGGTTCCACAGCCCACCACTTGCAGCACACTCACATTAACATGTATTGCAGCATGCTGAAATGCCATAGGTGTGTAATAGGGTTACCTGCAATCTGGCCCTATATATACCCCCTAATGTTAGGCTGTGTCCATATGTGGCACTTGTCTGTGTTGTAGCAAGCAGATCAGTGCAACTGTGCAGGAAGATGTTTTGAGATTGTGGACCTGATGTCTGAATGTACCCCATATATAGGTATGTATATGTGTGTGTATATATATATATATATATATATATATATATATATATATATATATATATATATATATATATATATATGTGTATATATATATATATATATATATATATATATATATATATATATATATATAATGTATGTCCACAGATATACAGATGCCCATATATAGACATATAGGTTCATAGGTTCATAGGTTTATACTAGGCTATCTGCCCTAAGGCATTTATAAGCCTGGCCCAGAGTTTTTGTGGCTTACGCCACCCCTTATGTTAAAAAATACTGTGCCTATTAGTTTGTTGTGCCTCTGTCCAGCAGTGACACAGAGATGATTCCCGGGGTAAACCTACGATCTCCCATCCACCGGTCAAGATTATTTTTGAACAGAGCCAGCGAGGTGCTCTGCCTCACATGGACTGGGATTTTATTCCACAACATAGGGAGTCCCTGGGTGACAAATCTATCCCTCCAGCATGTCCTATTTATATCCGTGCTAAGGTTTAAGTCACTTGCTCTAGTGGATCTGGTAGATTTGGATTTTTTTAGGTGGAGCATGTCCATTAATTCGGTTGACATGGCCTTGTATGTCAGGCACAGGTCACCTCTGAGCAGACGGTATGCGACTGAATAGAGCTGGAGTTTCTTCAGTCTGGCAGTATATGACAGATTTTGGAGTCCCTTTATCCTTTTGGTGAGGAACTTTTGGGTTCTCTCCAATTGCTGCAGGTGTCAGGTGAGATACATCCCGAATGGGGCATTGTACTTGATCATTGGTCTGATAAGTGAAGAGTACAGGGGAACAATGACCTCACTTGATCTGGATGTGAATCCCTTCATGATCAGGTGGGCAATGTAGAAGGTTTTTCTAACCACTTTAGCAATGTGAATATCAAAAGAAAGGCCACTGTCAACCTGGGTCTCCAGGTCCCTGATAACCTCTTCTGTGCTTAGTGGATTGCCACCTATATGGTAGCTTGGGGTTACCTTGTTTTTCCCGAAGGGTATGACTATACATTTTTTGGCATTTAACTTAAGGCCATGGCTCTGGCACCAGCTATCAGTTTCCGTGAGACCCCTCTGAAGGATATCTGTGTCCGATGTACTTTCCACTATGGCTCCCAGTTTGCAGTCATCTGCAAAATTTGTCAGCCATAGTCCTATGTTAGCCTGTACTTCTGAGAAGTAGATGCCGAACAACAGGGGGCCAAGGACTGAGCCCTGTGGGACACCACTTGTGACCGGCTTGGAGTCTGACATGGCGCCAGCTACTCTAACCCTGTGGGTTCTGTCCTTTAGCCAGTTTGCAACCCATCTTGTGACATATGGGTTTACATTTAAGCTGGTAAGTTTCTCTAATATACAGTGGGGTATTGTGTCGAAAGCTTTTGCAAGGTCAAGGTAGGCTGTATGGACTGCCTTTCCTCATCAATGGCCTTGGTGACTGTTTCCAAGAAGTCGACCAAGTTCAAAAGGCATGATCTGCCCTTGACAAAGCCAAACTGGGTCGGGTCCAATGTCTGCAAGTCCCCTATGTCTTTGTTTATGAGTTCCATTATGATCCTCTCCATAGCTTTGCAGACCAGGCTTGTTAAGCTTATGGGGCAGTAATTACCAGGGTCCGTAGAGGCACCACCTTTGTGGAGTGGGACCACAGTTGCTGTACGCCACTCCTTGGGCACGTATCCTGTGGTAAGGCTAAGATTAAACAGCTGCCTTATGTGCGGGTTTAGTTCCTCATTGAGTTCGTGTAGCACAAAGCCGGGGACACCATCCGGTCCCATTGTATATATAAACACATATATATAACATCATATATATCTATACGGTTCTAGCTGACATAATCGAAACCCCAGAACACCGACAACGAAATTACCGACACCACATAACCGACAGTGCAAAAACACGAAACCTCACATACCCGACAACGAAATAACCGACGGTACACAAACATAAACCTCATACACTGCACACCACAATAACAACAATCAACAAACAAAACCACATCCCTTTGTCCAAAACCACACACACACAACACAAGCACACCAAAATCCCTACAAACCCACACTAAACCACACATACACAACTATCTACAACCCTAACTCCAAACCCTAACCCTAAGGTCCGTCACTATCGTGATACTCAGCTAACCCGCTACCTAACCCTAACTCACTTAACCCACCCCTAACCCAAAGACTATCACTACCAGACACTTACCTAACCCAGTCCCTAACCCTAACTCACTTAACCCACCCTAACCCAAACACTATCACTACCACACACTTACCTAACCCAAGACCCTAACCCTAACTCACTTAACCCGCCTAACCCAAAGACTATCACTAGACACTTACCTAACCCAGTCCCTAACCCTAACTCACTTAACCCATCCCTAACCCAAACACTATCACTACCACACACTTACCTAACCCGGCCCTAACCCTAACTCACTTAACCCCCTAACCCAAAGACTATCACTACCGCACACTTACCTAACCCAGTCCCTAACCTTAACTCACTTAACCCACCCCTATCCCCACAGACCATCAATATCGACACTTACCTTACTCGCACCCTAAAGTCCGTCACTACCGCATACTTACACAGCCTTTTCCCATGTCGGCATCCTCGGCGTCGGTGTTTTCATCCATCGCGTCGGTCTTCTGCTTGTCGATCTTCTGGTGCTCGCAATTCGCTTGTCGGTGTTTTCCACTGTCGATGATGTCAGGTAGACCCATCTATACATATATAGATATATATCTATATGCATATGTTTACATATATACAAACACACACACACATATATGTATGTAAATACATGTCCCCTTATATTACCACCACAGTGTTGCATGCTATGTGTGAGGGAACAGCACACATAGCAATACACACAGATATATACAGCTGTAAGTGTGTGCAACATGGAAGGGTATGTCACATGTGAACCCCTTGTTGGGACCACATTGCCCTTGTCTGTAAAGTAGGGAATGGGAATAACGGGAAGTATGGCAGTTTTATTTGTGGAGGTTGTCCGGGTTGGTAGATATAGAGGACAGCCTACAGGGGTGGTATATGATACATGTGATGGGTAAACACCTTGGATGATGTGTGTGGTCTGTGATGTGGAAGCTCCATGGGCCCCAATATGGAAACAATGGGAACAAGCCTCCCATCCATTGCTACTCACAACAGCAGTCCACGTCCCAAAGGTGTCTGTCCTGGAGGCTGAGCAGAAGGAGCATGTGGACCCTGTGAATGTGTACTGGGTGCTTCAAGGTGATGTAGCACATCCCACATGTATCTGGGAGCCTGCTATGGAACAGACCCTGGACCTGACCTTGGGGGACATGATCATGTCCATGAGTGCCCCCGGGGGGGGACAACATCCCCTGAGGTGATTCCACCTGAAGGTAGTGCTGGACCAGTATATGAGGAGGCCCCAGGTTGGGTCCGACATGTGATGTGGCCTGGTAACATGGCCAGATGAGTTTGGAGAGGTAGTTCTGCTGGCAAATATTCCCTAAACATACTATTGTCTCACTGTTATAGAACATATGTGGGTAGTAATAGCCTACACAATCCCAGGACATATCCAACAGCATGCATAGATATCCCCAATAACACAGAATGTCAGATGTGCAGCAATCACATAGCAAGCATACCACAGGCATATATGGAACCATAGTAGCCCTGACAATGCCATGCAGGTGAATAGTCCGTAACAGGCCAGCAATAATAGTGTCCACAGAGGGAACATGGCTACAAACACATAGCACAAAGTGTGGTGCAATACAATATCTGTCCCATTGGTAGGTAAGCTGTAGCTGGTGAGTATGGTTTATTGAGTTGTGTGTACAGTTTGTTGTCACTGATATGGTGGGGGCTGACAGAGATGTGTATTAAGAACTATGATAACCTTGGTGTATAAGTTGCTCAGACCTATTTCCATCTTTATGCCTTTCAGGCAAGATATCACATGGATGCCTCCCTGCTTATTCAGCAGCTGAAAATGACATAGTGCTGAACTATCTAAGAGCACTACCCTGTCCTATTTGGCCGGGCTGCCCATGAGCAGATGGCGCAGACTTCCCTGTGGAATGACCTAGTCCACAGGGTCAATGATGTCAGACTGCACAACCGCAGTTATTAGCAGGTCCGGTATCATTGTTCTGACCTGCTTCGCAATGCCCGTGTGCGTGCTGCTGCAGTCCAAGGGGGTCATCTCACAACAGGAGGGGGGCATGCCATCCATCCCTCCCCTGACATGTGTTGAGCAGCTCCTTGCCAGCCTCATGGCACCTGCCCATCCGCACAGCCAACAACTGCCAGACACCATTGTGGAGAAGGGTGCTACCCACACACCGACTGAGGAGTGTTCAGGTAAGGCCACAGGGCACATCAGTAGAACACTTCTGCGTATGCATCCACAGCTGTACAGGTAGATCATGCATATCTGACATGTCATATATATAGTTTGTTGCTGCATAGTAGTAATAAACAGATGTGCATACATGGTAGTATTGTGGACTTGTACTGTTGATGTACTGTAATGCTGCACCCACCCTGTAGCAATGCCGCAGGTGTGGCCACTGACTTCACATCTCTCACACACTTATGTAGGTCCCTCCAGTATACCATCAAAGCAGCAGCCTGTAGCTGGTGAGTATGGTTTATGTTGATGCTTGCCAATACACCAGGTATGTAATGGCTGTGGTATATTCCATGCACACATCTAACACACCTACCCAGAATGTATGCTGTACATGTGCACATACTGTTGCTGTTAAATGCATTGCATCACAGTGGTGACCATGATGGGGCATTGGAAGGGTATGTCAGACACCTGTAAGATGACTAACATCTTGTTATTGTGAAATTTGTCCACAGGGAATAACATAATGGTGGGACACATGGCTTACAGTAGGGATGCATCACCCTTATTCATTGCAACAACAGTGCATCTACCAGTATTACAATGGCAACTGTTACAGATGTACTCTATGGCATAACGTATTACTGTGGTCCACATTATTATCTTGGACTAGGCTGTAACATGTGGTGTTCAGTGTGTGGGACACTGCAAACTGACACACATGTGTAGGCCTTACTTGTCAAGCATCTGCAAAAAGGCTGGAGGTGGGGAGGGTGTGCCAGCATGACACACCAGTGCACTGCAGCAGGGATCCTAAGGATGTTAAGAATGGCTGTATCTGCACACAGTCAGTTTCAGGAACTGTGGCAGACGTAACCTTATCCCCATAGCAATAGTGATGGCAGTGTGTGAACACCAAGGGATGTGCACATGAGTAGACCTTGCAATCATGCAGATTTGGGGGACATGTGTAGAGCAGACAGACCATACACTGACAAATGCAGATGGCTCATGCTAGTATACCTCTGCCAGGAATAGTGACTGCTGTAGTATACATAACAATAGGTGCAACAAACCATCATGATAAAGATGTGCACACATATGCACACATGGAGTGTATGCATCACAGTCAGCATCCACACACCTAACACATTTCGTAGACACTGCATATGAATGTACAGGGCACATGTCACATATCGGGCTCATGTATTGTTAATATATGCAGTGATGTGGTCCCATGGCAGATCAAGGAAGGGTGCATCATATCAATAAAGGTGTGTACACTTCCCATAGCCATGGTATGGTCTGACGGTTGTCAGTGAATTAGTATTGGATTAGTCATACATGGTCAGCTGATGTTGAGATCCATAAATCAGATATCAGACATTCACAAATGACATCTGTCCACATATCATCCCAGGTGTATGTTGCTGAAAAACATAGGGCTGTGAGCATTAGAGCTGACATAACTGACACAGTACTGCACATTCAGCAATGAGTTGTACACCTGTGAGGTTTGGTGCACAGTACATGGCAGGGTGCAGAACAGGTGCACAGCAGTACATGGGTGCAGTGGTATCCAGGGGAAGGTGCATCACCTACTAACATAGCACATGCATCACACACATGTATACTGTTGCTAGCATGGATTGATTATAGCTGCACTGCATGCTGTTGTGTGCCACATGTTATGCATGTTGACAGATGGGTAATAGGAGGACTGTGTGTACTAGCTTTGTGCAACTTCACCTGTATGTGTGTGTGTGTGTGTGTGTGTGTGTGTGTGTGTGTGTGTGGGGGTGTGGGGGTGGGGGTGGGGTGGTTATTTTGTCTGTAGGGTCACTCTGGTGAAGTGGAGGGAGGTTGATGCATGCAGGATGTGTGTGTACATGTGTGTTTGTTTGTGTGGGTGTCTCTGTATGCCATGTGTGATTGTGGGGTTGTTCATATGGCAGTACTTCCCTTTTGGATCATGCAGTACATGGACATGGACATGGACTGACACATGACACACTAGGAATACTTGTCTGATATGTAATCACAGGAAAGCCGATAGTATAATAAGGTCTGTAGCATGGAACATGCATTGGAAGGGAAAGTAGACACCAGGTATACCCTTAAATAATGCATTCAGCAGAGAGGTGACCAACAACCCACATATGCAGCACTAGAGATGCATTGGGGAATTACTAGACAACACCAGGGAGTGTATCCATATATTACAGCTGTCACATGATAGGTTGATTGAGCAGCATATCTGGCATGTACTGAGTAATACTTACAGATGACACTCCAGTGTGTGACATTATGGAGTGACTATAGTAGCCCCTCACATGTAGGGTCCATGCTCAAGTTGTCTGGACATACACAGGGTGAACACTGAATAACAGCAGTGAGGCCACGTAAAACCACTCCACTCAGGTCAAGGAGGTAATGGAGTAACAGGTCGTGTGTTGTGATCACTTGTCTAGGCATTTAGAGGAATGATACATTAATGAGTGGTATTAATGAGTGTATGTTACCAAGTGTGATGCAGGATGGGGAACGTATGGAAATAAACGTGGGACTGTCTGTAAAGTCACGGACAGGTAGGTATTAAGGTGGAATGTGTGTGTGTGTGTGTGTGTGTGTGTGTGTGTGTGTGTGTGTGTGTGTGTGTGTGTGTGTGTGTGTGTGTGTGTGTGTGTACTGTTATGCAATGCTGCACAGGTCTTAAAGTGCATTTCTTGTTTTCCCTCCACAGGTGGCGAGATGGGTCAGGGTCCCTCCTGCATGCAATCTGATGGTGTCCATACAGACACCGAAGATGATGGTAGTACTGTTGAGGCACAGGTGGGTTGTCAGGGGCTGAAACAGCACCATCATTTGACATCCCCCTCTCAGCCACCCCAACCCCATACACAGTTTCAGTGCCTATACATACCCCATCACCAGTGGCCATAGTGGAGGGACAGCTGGCGGTTGGTGGCAGTGCACAGGAGAGTGTGGTATCCATGCCTACTGTGTCTGGTCACAGCAGGCATAGCCAGATTTCTGGCAGGGCACCACATAGGCAGATGTCCCAGGGTTGTAGTGGTAGGGCCATTGGTCATCATGCCCCTGGCAAACGTGCCACACCTGGTACCACCAGATGCATGTTTCAGGCTGTCATGGGGGTGCAGGCACATATGGAACTGTACACCAGACAGGCCCTGAGGCTGCAGAGGGCTGCTTTCACATATGCAACCGACAACTTCCATGAACTGTCTGGTGCCCTCCATGCTCATACCAAGATCATGTATAGACAGTTTGGTGAGATGATGGGCCTCATCGACTATGGTTTGTCCGTGCTTGAACATGTGGTGGGAGTGCGGCGATGGCTGCATGGATGTAGGCCAGCAACACCAACAGCTGGCGGTCAACGTGGACATGCTAGAACACCAAGGTGCTCCTGTAGTGGCAGTACCAGCCCCAGCACTGCAGGGGGGGCACTGTCCACACCACAGGCCACAAGCATGTGGTCCTGGCCAGTCCCAGGGGGGACCTGTTTCCAGGGGACATCTGTCATCATCAGGGGAGAGTAGTACATCGAGGCCTGTACCTGGACATGCCCATGGAACCCCTGGCAGACACAGTCCACATGTCTGTGGCTGGAGGCGGTGAACTGCACACCCTGCTAGGTATGGTCTGCAGCTACCCATAAACACCTGTATAGGGCAGCCATATGGCAGAACTGTGTGCATGCATACCCACACACTATACGAACACACCTAGGGCAACCCCATATCTACGCACACCACATCACCACACCCAGTTCAACTCATTGCACCCCTCACCCACACACATGGTGTCAAATGTATGGCCCACCCTCGGCCTCTGGCAAACCAACAACACACACTGTGCATATGATGATACCTGTGCCACATCCCTGTCATCCATAACATCGATGCAGGGACAGGCTGATATGGTTCTGATGCACACGGTGACTGTACTACAGGTACGAAAGTACTACAGTGTAACATGTTGTCAGGAGTAATGTTTAATGCATACATGTCAGGCAGTGTAGCCCTCCAGAAATGATGCATTATAGCTGTTAGTAACACTGGTTGATTGTGGTCTCCATAATGTTATCGATTTGTGTTGTAGATGTACATGTGTCAACAGGAGGATGGTCTGCAGTCATATTCCACAAGGGGTATGGCACTGTGGTAACACCATGGCTGTGACATATCGGGGGTTCAGTTGAACACATGTCACAGGTTTGTATATCCGTTATTGCCTGTGCCACATGGACAGGTGACCCACTGGGATGTGTATAACCTTCAACCTGATGTAGACACATCCACATACACGCACACTCTTACTTGGCAACACTGTGACTAGACCCCTACCAAGGTATGTAGTGCTACTGAACTGTGTGGCTTTCATTGCACACACCACACAGCATTTAGGGTGAGGTGTGTTCCAAGTTACATGTTATATGCAGAACTTTCCCAGACATGTACAGTATGCTAATGGGGGATGTAATGCTTGTAAATGGACAATACATAGTGTGACATACCATCATATAGACATTAACAGACACATAACAGGCAGACACACATCCGAGAGACCCGGGCCTATCGGTGATAACTAACATGTCCGTGTGTCCAATGTGTTACAGGTAGGCTGAACACAGCACATGCATAACTGGGATGGATTGTGGTATCAATTACCTGTATGGTTGATAGTGACAGTGGTCACCATAAAGCAGTACATGGGATATATACTGGGTGTACCATGGTGTAATGACAGTGTACACAGCACCCACATCCCACAGTAGATATTGTAGACCCTGGAACCCATGATGACACTCTGACATTCCCATCACACATTGCCCACGACTGCAATACAACCCATTGTATATCCCAACAGTGGTACTACATGGATATGCATCTAATGCACATGCCACAGGCATAATAGGGTGTTGCATTGTCATGCCTCACCTATGGGCAGCAACAACACTATCTATACTACTGTGTGGCAATGCGTATTGTAATAGGAGTATGTGGCCTTAGAATGCTGTACCCTACAGATATACAGATATGCACACATACACACACTTGCCAGAACTCAATGGGTATCCCATGCCTATTGACCCATTTGTACAACATTGTTGTGCTGGTACTGCAAGGCTTGTGTAGCTAGTAGGGAGAGGAATGTAATGTCCATTACAGCAGCAGCCCTAACTGATTATGGCAATGGGTGTTGCGGTGGTTGTGAAGGCCCTCATGGAATTTCCAACTACAGGTGTACTAACACAGAGACACTGCTATCCTCAGTAATGCACACATACACATGTGTCAGTACTGGGGTGCATCGCTGCAGGTGGTCATAGCTGTGTACCTGGCAATTGTCCATGGAGAGATGGGTTGTGAAGGGGATCTGTGTACAGTGGTATGCCACCTGCCATGTGCCAGCAGGCAATCTATCGACAGACACCACTGTGGTGACCCTCAGGGTGAGAGTGACATGCATCAGCCAATCCTCTGGGTGCCTCCTGCACATGGCCACTGAGGTTATCCAACTGACATGTATACAACATGTATTACAACAAATGGTTAGTGTCTGTGATGGAGACCTGTACCGAAGCATGTTCTGTTGACTGTGGTAGTGTAGTGGAGGTACCCGTGGCATGTGGTGCATACAGGGTGTTGTCTCCTATGTGTGCCAGTTATTACACAGCTGGGAAGACATGGCAGTGTCAATCAAGCATAGGTTGCCTGTACATATCCCAGCTGGATACCTGCCATCTGCGCATCTGTACAGGGACTGACATTCATCAGCTTGGCAAGTAGGTATGCAGTAGGATGTATGTGTCAACAGATAGACATTTGACAACAATATGTATGCCATAACTATATGTTGGAAGCCCTCACTAACATGTGCTGTACAGACGGTAGTCTACAGTTACATTCCAGATGGATTATTATCCATCAGGGGATATATACTATGACACAGCTCACACACTAGAAACACAACAGGGAGGCCTCAGAGTCCAACTGTGCCTGCAGGTGTGCTTGTTAGTACTGCATCTAGCACTCTACTCTTGCCTGGGAAAGCACTGTCAACAGTAGTACTGCCATGATACACTACATGCCAAGATGACAGCACATACCCTGGGTTACTACCCCTGTATGCCACACATTCACATGTGTAACAGTGCTGTACAGGTCTCATGTACTTGTGTGTCCCAGACATTACACTCACACCCCTTGATACTGTAATGACAGCACATAGGCGCATGTGTTGTACGTGGCATTGCATACACTTATTACAGATGTCATTACCTTGCTATGTTATCAGACTGGGTGGTGAGAACTGGTTACCAGGGCTAAGCCATGCTTAGTAGGTGTCAACATTGCTCCAATATAACAGCTAAGCAGATTTGTGCACTGGTAAGGGAAGCCCACATGGTGAAAGCACCTATACATTTAACCATACATTAGCACCACTTAGCTTCGCGCAAACCTGAGCAAACCCACTTAAAGCTGCTCAAACTGCCTTAACCACTCTGCATCTGATGGCCCTTATTCTGCTCAGCAACAAAATAAACAGCCCTTGTAGGTCTTGAACCCAGGACCCTGTACACTGTAGCAGTCACAACAGTTAACCACTACGCCATAACCACTGTGAAGACAGTTGCTGTTTTTTCCAATATATCTATCAATACACATGTTGATTAGTACTGAACAATTACTTTTACTTCCACAATTGTGTAGTACTTGTTATTGATGTTACTGTTGCATCACATATGTTGTTATATCATAATGTATACATAGATACATACGGTGAGATACATCTGGAAAGGTATACACAAACGTGATGTTTACACATGACAGGAATATGAATATATACATATACATATGTTGATATATGTCTACATGTTTATACACATGTATATTCATACATACATCTGTCTACACATCTGTATAGTGCATCACATATATGGCCATGTGTAGATCTCTTTGTATATACATAGATATATGTATATATAGATATATATGTACGCACATTCTATGTGTACTATATACATATTTATGTTGATATATTTGTGGATATCTATAACTATATGTGCATACATATCTATTCAGATATACCTATTACTGTTGATATATATGTAGATATCCATAAGTATACGTGCATATGTATCTATATCTGTATATGTGTAGACATATATTGTTGTGTATATGTATATATCGGAGTGGTTATATGTATGTATGTATATATATATATATATATATATATATATATATATATATATATATATATATATATATATATATATATACATCTATGTATGTCGATATGTATATGTGCATATATCTATATAGCTATATGGATAAATATATATATATACATATATGTTCACCATATGTCCAGAACATGGAGTGGAGTCCTACCTCAGCCCCAGTAGTCCCAACCTCTTAGTGCAAGGGGATGTCATGTATGTATTACAGGTATATATGTAGACTGTTGCTACTGTAATAGGGGTTGTCTTAACAGACGTGTGTGTGGGAAGTCACATCTGCTTTTAACATGTGTGCCATTGGCTACTGACAGACATCCTAAGGACATCATAGTACAGTACCACTGCTAGCACAGTAATGATCCTGAGGACTACAGCAAGATATGACCAGTATATATGGACAGTCTGGCACTCTGTGGTCAGTCCAGAGATGTACACATATCCCCTTCAGGAAAGATATGTGGACAAGCCTCCCAGTGTGGATTTTAATAGCCATGTACATGGGTGTATCACGTAAATACTGGACTACATATGCCCTCACAGTTTATGCATGCACAGATGCCAGTCTGTCTGGACACATAATACTTGGTGGTGCAGGGGACTCATGGCCACATACTAGCCAGTAGTTAGTGACATACATCTGTACAGAATCCCACTGCTTTGTCAGTAATACACAACAGTTATGGCCTGGCAGCAGTATGTCTTGCAAATAACTGGATATATCAGAACAATAAGTAATTACACTAGGCTGCTAGGCATGTCACAAAGCACTGTGCAAACTACAGGCAGACTGCCACAACACTGGACTACATTTTTTATGGGGAAGAACAAATGTACCTGCGATTATAGTGGTCTCTACATGCATGTCATGGCACAGAGTAACAGACACCTGTGTGAAAGTGCATACCCACAACCAATGTAAACAGAGCCACAGCCACATATGGTACACAAGCTTAATATGACACTATATGGATTGTCTGATAAACACCATCCTCATATGTGCCACTCACACACTGACCCTACATATACTGGGTCATGGCACTGTATGGTCTGATGGCTGTCTGTGGTATGGGACACATGTGTGTCTGGTGCTACAGACGTGAGCCAATAGGGTACCATACACTGGAGCAGCATGTAACATCAGATAGAACAGGACCGACAACAATGGCATTTACCACAGTCTGTGCACAGCCCAAGGTACGTATGCACAATACACATACTGTCAACAATCACCCTAAGTACACAGACCCCAGTGCTGTACACACAACTGCAGAATGGCCAAGCTTTGTCCTCAGAAACAACCCCTACTATACATAGCATGTCTAGCAGTCTGATATCTCACTGGCTTGTTATCAGGTATGATGCCAATAAATAATAGTGTACATGACATATGCACCTTTGACTGCATGACATATGTACAAAGGTTGACAGACTTGTGGCTGGAGCTACGAACACTGCCCCAATATTGGCATGTTGCTGTGATAACCTCATACATTTATTGTCGTACCAGGGTTTGTTGTGACATACGTCCTATAAGGGATATGAAGTCAGTAACTCTCATGGCTGCCACCATGTACTGACTGCAATCCTCACACTATTCTTCTGCAGTTCTCAGATAGGTGTTCTGTGAGTAGCACAGGAAACAAAAGGCTGCACACACTGCCCAGTTTGCAGATGACCCTACAGATGGGAGTTTCCTCAAAAACACAGAACTGTCATGACAGGCATTAAAACATGTAGACCAGCCATATCCACACACACCCTGTTAAACCAACATTACTTCATATGCAGAATAGCAACACTTACATTCTGTAGTCATGTCAGGCACATTCCCCTCCTGTGTGTTGGCCTGTTTCCCCAGTGTATGTTGTTATGGTAAATCCCAAATCCATCTGTGATGCTGTTTGCCAAACACCAGATCTAGGTCCTGCTCACTGTGAATGAAAAGGCCCAACACTGACATGATGTTCCTAGATATTGGAGTGTGTTTCCATGCAAATGGCTATGGGAATGTTACCACAGCTGTTCCACATGCAATCAGCTAGGGGAGGGCTGAAATTCATGCAGAGGGCATCAGCTGATCATGAGCATCACTTACAAAACACAAGCTGTTGCCTAAGCAAAGCAGGTGTAGTTCTCCACATCCACCAGAGAGGGAGTGAGAGAGACAGACAGAGACAAAGTCAGTCAGGGAAGGGGTGGGAGAGTAAAACCTAAGCATGTCTGTGTCACAAACCTACCAGTACATGGTTTCAAACCCCTGACTGACTATGTATTGCGATCACATGTCTATGCAGTTATTGCATGCGCCACATAGCTTACATGTGGAGGAGCTGTCCAAATGTATATGTGATGGTGAGTGACATCTGCAACAGTGATATGGTAGGTGTAGTACACATGCCTGTCCACATGAACAGGTGTCAGCACCAACACAGCCACACTCCCTCAGGGACTCACACACATTGACACACTTGACAGGGTCTACACTTCCTAACTAGTTAGTTTGCCATAATACAGTAATGCACAGGTATCACATGCACCACAGGGGTTATCTGGAGATTATATGGGCAAAGGGAATGTGAAGGTGTCTGACATCAGACAGCATGCTTCAGTATGCCAATGGGAGTTGTAGTGAGTGTGAATGTGGTTGAAAGCAGCATTCACCATACACACAGACACAGGGTGCCAGTACTGACATGCTTGGGTGCATTGTTTCAAGGGTGTGTAGTGATTGACTGTGCCAGAAGGCTAAACAAGGCTAGGTGAAGGGTATACCTTGTCATCAGGCCACATGCCAATGGTCTGCAGTGTGGCTCAGGGGTGTAGTGTCTGGATTGGCCCACACAGGTGGGTATTGTATTCACCATCCAGTCACCTGGGTAACTATTGTGTGTGGCTATTGCTGTGCAATGCTTGCCATGTATGTGTTCTGTAGCCCATGACATAGGTGGTGTCTGGGATGTGCACATGTCCCACATGCATATACAGTGACATGTGGAACTGTACCTGGAGTGTCTGGCCCATGTTGTGTGCACAGATTATCATCAGATGTGCCAGTCCTGGCCTCATGTGGCGGGAACTGGTAATGGACAGCAGGTTGACCCTGCACCTACATTGATAGCATGATGCAGGTATTCCCTGGTGTCAGTGACATCTGTCCATACAGGGCATGTGTTTAAGGCATGGTATGTCCTTTGTGGGTCACATTTGATGGCACCACAGGTGTTGCAGGCATCCAGTGGGGAACATAGTGAAGGTGCACTGTCTGCATGTACATGTCTATTGTACTGATGGGCAGGGTGCCATGCCCTCTGTAGTCCACTGCAATCACACCATGGTTACTATCTGTGGGCTATATGCAGGGTACTACCAACATAGTGGGTGTTGACTAGGCAAATGTGTTTGTGTATGAGACATGGGTCAAGAGTGTTCTCTGGGTAATACAAGGGTTGCTGACGTTGTTTGCAAGGCCTTGATGTCATATGTAGGGGTATGGATTGGCACCCCAACCACTTGGCTATTTCACATCTGTTATCCTTGTAAGGTGGACATTGTGGCATATGATAGGGCCACCATATAAGAAATTTGCAAAACCCACTCCACAATGAGTCCAGTTGTTACACACTCACAACCGCCTCCACACTTGCCAAGTTGGGGATTAGAACTCCTATCTAGCTAGCTTATCACACTACAGCATTATGCCATCATAAGACGCGCCACGGAGATTACTGGGCTACGTTTTCCCCAATGGTGTATTTCACTGGGATTGACATCAGCAGGCTTGCCAAAGAAGGTCAATGGAGGTTGTAGTGACTGTGAATGGCCTCAAAAGCATTGCACCCTACACAGACAAAGAAACACACACACACACACACAAAAATCCACACTTGCCATGTCTGGGAATAGAACCCCTACCAAAGCACTGTATCACACTATAGCATTACACAGTTATAGGAAGTACCATGGAGATCACTAGAGTACTCCTTTCCTAAAGGTGTATTTCACTGGGAATGACATCAGCAGGCTTGCCAAAGAAGGTCTATGGAGGTTGTAGTGACTGTGAATGGCCTCAAAAGCTTTGCACCCTACACAGACAAAGAAACACATGCATAAACATCCACACTTGCCATGTTTGGGATTAGAACTTCTACCTAGCTAGTTTATCACACTACAACATTATGCAGTTTTAGGATGCGCCACGGAGATTACTGGGCTACCCTTTTTCCAAAGGTGTATTTCAAACTGAATGACATCAGCAGGCTTGCCAAAGTAGGGCATTTGAAATGTAGTGAGTGTGACTAGCCTAAAAAGCATTGGTCCCTACAGTAACAGAGACTCACAAACACACAGTTGCCATGTCTGGGACTAGAACTCCCACCTAACTAGTTTCTCCCACTACAGCATTATGAAGTTATAGGATGTGCCACAGAGATTACTGGGTTACTCTTTTCCCAAAGGTGTATTTCAAACTGAATGACATCAGTAGGCTTGCCAAAGTAGGGCATTTGAAATGTAGTGAGTTGTAGTGAGTGTGACTAGCTTACAAATCATTGCTCCCTACAACAACAGAGACACAGAAACAGACTTACCATGTCTGGGATTAGAATTCCTACCTAACTAATTTATCACACTACACAGTTATAGGACATGTCATTGAGATTACTGGGCTTTGCCTTTCCCAAAGATGTATTTCAAAGTGAATGACATCAGCAGGCTTGCCAAAGTAAGGCATTTGAAAAGCAGTGGGTGTGACTAGCCTAAAAAGCATTGCTCCCTACACAGACAGAGACACACACGCAAACACATACAGTTGCTATGTCTGGGATTCGAACTCCTACCTAACTAGTTTATCACACTACAGCATTACACAGTTATAGGACACGCCATAGAGATTATTGGGTTACTCTTTTCAGAAAGGTGTATTTCAAAGTGAATGACATCAGCAGGTTTGCCAAAGTAAGGCATTTGAAATGTTGTGAGTGTGACTTGCCTAAAAAACATTGCTCCCTACACAGGCAGAAACACACACAGTTGCCATGTCTGGGATTAGAACTCTTATCTAAATAGCTTATTATATTGCAACATTACACAGTTATAGGGCACACCACAGAGATTACTGGGCTACTCCTTTCCCAAAGGTGTATTTCACTGGGAATGACATCAGCAGGCTTGTCATAGTAGGGCTATGGGGAGGGCAGTGTGTGTGCATGGGCCATAACCCATTCATCTAGAGGTAGACACACCACATTCAGGCACACACAGGTTTATATTTCGCAGGTAGTTGTATACAACTGCTAGATGACTACTGCCTTGTACAGTCATGTTGCACAGCTAGCACTTGCACCACAGAGTCTGTAATGCTGAGGAATAGCAGTGGCTAATTTCTACAGTGACATTTACACATGTGGTTGTAGCCATTTGGCTGTGTGCTGGGTGGGATAGGCCTCATGATGGCAGGCTCTTTGTCACTGTCACTCTCATTCACACATCTATGTATGTGTACATTTGGCATATTATAGTGTGTTGTCCTTATGTGTGTATTCCTATCCAATGTTTGTGCAAAGCATGACTGGTGCATAGTGAGGAGTGTATGCACTAACATCTGCAACTGTCAGATATGTATGGTCTACTGTTGCTGGCAGACACGGGGTTCATTTGTTTGTGTGTGAGCATGCCCAGTATGCCCTTCTGTATTGAATGTGTGGATCCATTCCAGGTAGTTTGTACTGCAGTGCAGACCTTTGTGTTCTATACCTACAACTACAAAACTGTTTCTGCAAGATATCTGTAGATTAGTTGGCAATATGGGGTCAAACTGTGCAAGGGCTAGTGAGTACTGTAGGTGATTGTGTCTGTGCTGCTTCTGCTACATGGTAATGGTGTTAGCAGAGGTATTCAGACATGTGTACTGTTATACACTGTGATATTTTATGTCCTCAAGTACTGTCAGGTGGACATTTTTGCTCGCAGTGATGTCCTGGGGAACACAGGGTGAATGCAGCTGTGTCCAGTATTGTGGTCAAACACCTACATATTCATGGAAAGTTATGCCATTCTGGAGGGGAGAGCTGCAGACACTTGCTGCTGGGTCTGTGTATCCATTTCAGCATCTTGGTACAGTGATGGAAGAGGATCCCATACTTGTACAAGCATCGACATGACAGTATGGCCTTATCTTGCTGTGGCAATACCTCACAGCTGTACAGATTCACACAGGTTACCCAGAGGCAGGGGTCATAAGTCAGGACATTACCCCTATTTTGGTGTACAGGAAGGTTTATAGCCACCCATTTTTGTGTTTGCAGCCAGAGATAGTATGTGCACATGGCTGTGTATTGGAGTTTGCACATTCCATGCTGCCCATGCTCACACCCCCTATTATTCTAGGCTCTTCCATACATTATGCATACATTCTCTGATACTTTCCCTATAGTTATCACCTGAACACAGCTGTGTTTTGGTGTTGGTCCATAGTTCATGCAGTGGGACATTGTGGACATGTTACTGTGGTTTGTCCACATGGCTTTGCATATGGCTTATGTGGAGTGTGTTATGTTGTTATGTGGGTGTCCATGACATAACATACATTGGCAGTACGGGTAAGATGCAGGCCTTTGGCAGAGGCCTGTAGGGCATTTGGTGGTGATGCAGGCCAACTGTAGCAGGCCATTGCATTCTGTCAGTCCTACAGTCCCATACTGCCATACAGTATATTCCCCTGGGGTTACAGGGTAGTTGTGCTAGGTGTTCATGCCAATACCTTCTATCAGTATTGATCAGTTCGTGTGGATGCTGGCAGGGTGCTGCTTACAGCTAGGGACACACCTGCATGGGACACCTGCACTGCATGCTGCATTCTTTTGCTATTGCCATACACAGGTGGGGGTACAGGTATTGTACCCATTCCCAACAGCAGGGATAAGACCAGAGAAGTACCTGTGAGTGGTGTTTGGGTGAGCTGGGTGCATGTGTACTATGGACACTACTTGCATCTGATTCACATATATGCATGGGGCATTCCAGTTATGCTGGCTTGTGCAGAGGCATCAGCCATTTCCCAATACATCAATCCTATCACCTTTGTGATCTGTGAGTGTTCGGCCAGATGACATTGGTATTCCCTATCACAAGCCCAAATAATGTGATGCATACCTGTGTGTACAATTTCAAGTGTGTGTCCATTTCACGGTTACACATTATATACTGTATGTCTGGGGTACTTTTCCCTGTTTATTGCTTGATATCTAACCCAACAGTCATGCCATGTCCATCTTTCAGATGGTGACACATATTACAGCCATACATTTACAATGGCTTACTGCTAGCATGTGTTATACTGGGAAGGATTGTCTTTCGCACTGCAGTTGTGAAGACTTGGCCCTGTCATCGGCAGTAGTGGACAATGGACGACAGGTCAAATCTCAACATGCATACATACTGACCACTCTCACACAATATGAAACACACACCAACCTAACACATGCATACCTGCATATTGTACAAATGTTACAATCTATCCTGCTACCTTGGCCACCTCAGGTCATCTGTGCTCCACCGGTATTATACCTACACCTATATATTACTACATGTCTACATCAGATTGGAGGGGGGGCACACCTGACTGTTACTACATTTCTACATAGGATTTGGGGGGGGGCACCTGATTGTTACAATGTGTCTACATCAGATTGGGGGGGCACACCAGACTGTTACTACATTTCTACATAGGATGAGGGGGTACACCTGACTGTTACTACGTTTCTCCTTAGGATTATGTTTTCAAAGAATGGTGCTTTCCTCCTTGGCTACTGCTGTTAAAAATCTTTGTTAAGACACTTCTCCTTGTTTCTTCTTTAAAAGAACTTTTATTAAAATGATTTAAAACAAAAAAACAAAATAAAAGCTACAACCTAACCATTTGAAAGTTAGCATTGTAACTCAAAAAAGAGAAATGAGCGCTTTCGGTTTATCAACCTTCTTCAGATCTGCTTAAACATTTGCAGCTACTTCTATTTATATTCATGCTGCAATGGGAGTCTCTATGCTAATTCTTGGTGTACTTGTAATCCAATCCGATGTTCTGGTTCTTATTTCTTGGAAACCAATTACATTCTTCCATGCAAATAAGTTTTAATAAATGTACCAATGTTTATTCATTCCTTTCTCTCACCTAATTTGCTATTATTTTCCTTTTGCTCCAATGACTTGTGTGTATCATGTTGCAAGATGCAAGCTCCACCTTTTTATGTCATGTTCTTATTTGCCTTTTGTAAAAACTAATCACTCTCCCTGCATAGCATTTTTCATGTATTTCGCATCTATATTGGAGGCGTCTGTCTGCCTATAACAGAGCTACAACCTCTTCTCTTTCACGAGTTGTCTTCATTAGGTAAACCACAAGTACAGTGGCTTTCTCCTTTGTTTTAAAACATAGGATCAAACACTTTCTTGTAAATGCTGTTACTTCCATGTCATCAGGTCTCTTTCAAACTGATAGCGCTTACTTAACTACATAAATGCACTTGCTAACTCACATCATAAATCACAAACTTTTTTTATTTTGTGTCTTGCTTCTTGATACCAAGTCTCTTTCTGACTAAGAGCTCTTGCTTATATTCGAAGATGTACTGCTGATTCCTGTTATTCTATCCGAGTTTTACTTTGTGCAGAGCTCTTTACTCAGTCTTATTAAGAAGCTATCCTAATTGTTTTTTAGTGTTATGTAATCCATTGGCTGGCAAATTACACTTCTTCTCCTTTTTCTCCCATACTAATTCCAAACTCTCTACTAATTCAATGCCTTTTCTTCATTTGCTGACAAATTTCCGCTAACAACTTTCTTTGATCTCTGTAAACATCATTTTTCCTTTCTAATTGATGTAAATAATGGATGAACAACACTCTTTCTATTCCTTTAGCGCTCTAAATTTCAATATTTTCCAGACTTCTACATGCACAATGAACTTGATTTCAATTTATTTATAGTTTGAGGTTTACTCTCCTTCCATCATAATGTTCAGACCAGGGATAGAACCCTGAACCCTTTGTTTAAGGGGTCTAATGCTCTACCGACTGAGCTATGTTGGTAGATGCATAGTTCAACTCTCTCTTAGTTTTCTTTTCTTTCTAAACAAGCTTGAGGAGGACTGTAACATATAGGCCAAAGAAATATAATAAGCAAACTACACTCTTTTTATTAATTTGATCCTCTTGGTTTCAATGTTTTCCAAACTTCTTCTTGCACAGTAAACTTAAATTCAACTGTTTTCATTTATGGTTAGAGATTTCTTCTCCTTTCATCATGGTGCCCAGACTGGGAATCGAGCCCTAGACCCTCTGGATAAGAGTCTGATGCGCAACTGACTGAGCTACATTGGCAGATGTATAATTCATTTCCCTCATAGTTTCCTTTCTTTTAAAACAGGTTTAAGTGGGACTATAGCATTTAGTCCAGGGAATTGATTGGATCATAAATTAATTATCCATTGCAACTCAATTTTTTCTGTTCTATTCACTATATCACCTCCTCTTTCCATAGGCTTAATCTGTGCCATAACCATAAATCTAAAGTTATGCTCTGGATTTTCTTTCATATGTACATAAAGAGCATTAGTCTCTATTTTATTATGAATGTCCCGTATATGTCTTAATACTCGTTCTTTGAATTTTCTGTTAGTCTTAGCTATATAGAATGCTTTACATACCATGCAACTTGCTACATAGATCACATTCTCATTGTTACAGGTTGCTCTTTCTTGAAAGATGTAAACCTTATTTGTCATTGGATGTTGAAACCTATCTGTGCTCATAATGTACTGACATGCTTTGCATTTTCCACATTTAAATGTTCCTGTTGGCATAGATACATTCTTTGCCTCTTGCCTATCTAAGTCACATAGGAGCCTCTTTAAGTTCTTCTTATTTTTATAGGTATAACTAAGATATTCTCTTACTATGACTTTTATCTTCTGGTCTATTGTTAGTATAGGCCAGTATTTCTTAATAGTTTCTCTTATAATAACATTATCTGTACTGTACGTCAAAGGGCATCTTACTATTTCCTTTCTTCTGTTTGGCTCCTTTTCTTTGTTCTCTTTATCAATTTTAGCTGAATAGTATGGTCTCCCTTTCTTCCTTTGGATAACTCTAAGCTTGTCTTCATCCATTTTTTCTTCCTTATATCCTCTTGCTGTAAAGTTGTTCATTAATCCTTGTATTTCTTCTCAAAATATATTATCATTGGTATACAATCTGGATACCCTTTGCACCTGGTTGTCCTTAATATTTTTAAAAATATGGCCTGGATGCATGTTAGATCTATGTAAAAGATGTTTTTTCCAAGTTGTTTTTCTATACAGGGCTGTTTCCAATCCTTTGACCTCATCCATAATGATATTAACATCCAGAAATTCTATTTTCTTCCGTGACATTTTGATTTCAAACTTTAGGAAATCCATTGTTGTTGTTAGAAATTGAATGAATTGCTGCAACAAACTCTCATGCCCTCTCCATATAAGGAGGATGTCATCAACAAAGCATCCATAGAATTGTATATGTTGTTGCCAGATGTTATTTTCATCTTTGCTCCACTGGCATTCCCATTGGGCTAATACTATATTAGCATAACTATTGGCACATGGAGTGCCCATGGCTACTCCCTATTTCTGCCACTAGACTTCATGCTCATATAGAAATACATTGTTTTGTAATATAATTTCTAGTAGCCCACATATCCTTTCCACATCCTTATTCGGTTGGTTAGCTAGTATAAAGTTTCTGACTGCTTCTATACCATATCCATTGGGTATGCTAGTAAATAAGCTATTCACATCCATTGTTGCCAATACCATATGCCTATAGTTGTCACACTTGTGAGCTTCAGCATACAATTTCTCTAATAATTGGCTGTATCTTTTAACACTGTAGGTGCTTTCTCTAACAGATGTTTAAGCTCATCTTCTATGTAAATGGAAAGAGGCACCATGATCCACCCTCTTCCTGAAACTATAGGTCTTAATGGCGGATCATTTAAATTCTTGTGTACCTTCGGTATGCCTTTTATTTCTGGTATAAGTGGATGTAAGGTTTCAAAAAACACATACAAGTCTTCATCTATTATTCTACATATTAATTTTTCATACAGATCTTCTTTGACTTCCTTTACCAATCTTTCTATTTGTTTAATACCTATCTTAATATATGTAGTTGTATCTCTAAGAAGCTCCTTCATCTTGTTGTCATATTGTTCCTTTTTCATGATGACCAATGCACCTCCTTTGTCAGCTGGTTTTATCACTATTTCTTTATTAAGTTGCAGTTCTTTCAATGCCTTGTGCTCTCTATAGTTCAAATTGTGGAATTGTTTCCTTTTACTTCATCTTTGTGTTGTGCTATTTCATTTTCACAATGTTTGATGAATGTTTCCACCTGAGAATGAGTTATAGGCACAAACGTACTTGGCCTCTTATATGTACTCCATTTCATTCTGTATTCTAACCTGTCATGCTGACCAGAGGCATATCAGTGTACTACAGCTCTTAGGTTTGATTGACCTACATATCAGTTTCTGACTTCCTACCCTTCAGAACTAACATCCCAATGCCTGACCTGCTGTAGTCTGTCTGTGTAGGCCTGGGTGGGGAGGTTACCCATAGCCATCATTCAGAAGCCTTAGCACAGCCTTTGTTTGTGTTTGTCTGCACCTGTTCTGCTGGCTGAGACTGTTGTTGGGTATGTGAACCTCCCTGACTGGCATGTGTGAGTCATATGGACACACATGTGGCCCAGCACATTTCCTGCAGTGGGTTTTGCTGCCTTGTGTAGTACTGGCTACTGTGGTGAAACCAGTATTTGTTACAGATCTCATGCTGCCACTATAGGTGTCTACTATCTGCTGGCATCCCATTCAGCACCTGATTCCCTTGCATGCTCACATCCATACCATAGATACAAGTAACAGCACATACTATTCCATTCGACAATTGGTAAGGAGAGTGACTTACCTTGTGGGTGTGCCTGTATTGAGGATGGTGCTGGAGGGCTGCCTTTGTCGGATGCACATAGTACACTCCCTATACATGGTTGAGCACAGGTAGTGTAATGTTTGGCATCCCTTTTATTGTATGTGTGAGTCAGAGAGTGGTGTAATTCTCTGGGTCCCTCCTGTGTCAGTGTATGTGCTATGTGTTGCCTCTTTGCCAAGGCCAGGGCATACTGGGCATGCCTCCTTCTGCCTACTGGGGAAGGCTCAGATTGTTCCTCCTCTGAGTCACTCTGTGCCTGTGCAGGCCTTGGCAATGGTGGGGGGCTGTGTGGCCCTGCCCCATGCTGTTCCTGCTGCAGCTATTTCTGCAGGATCATATTGTGTAGCATTGCAAATACGATGACAATTTGAGTACATGTAGCTGGGGAGTACTGCAAGACTCCACTGGATGTGTCCAGGCAACGGAACCTTGACTTGAGCATCCCAAACACATGCTCTATTACAACTCTGGTCTGTGCGTGTGCCTCATTATGGAGATCTTGTTTGTGTGTGTGTGATTTTCTGATGGGTGTCATCAGTAATGGCTCCAGTGGGTAACCAGCATCCCCCACTAGGTGACCATAAGGGAATGCCCCCACTGACAAATCTCTGGTACAGCTGCGTCAGATGCCAGATGTGGGAATCATGATAGCTTCCAGGGTAGCTAGCACACGCATTCATTATTATGCCCTGGGCATCACACATGACCTGGCAGTTGATGGAGGGGAAGCCCTTGTGGTTAATGTAGACCGTACCCCGCTCACTGGGTGGTGCTTTGGTGCTTATGTGCGTGCAGTCTATAGCACCCACTACCTCAGGGTATTCTGCTATTTGGTGGAAGAGATGCATATTGCTGGCCAATGCCTCCCAGGTGTTGGGGAAATATACATGCTCACCGGCATGTGCTGACATGGCATCCAGGAACTGGTGGAGTGCCCTGGATGCTGATGCCTCTGAGATCCCCATGATATCCCCAGTTGGCCTTTGGAAGGTACCTGTAGCTAGTATTCTTAGGCCTACACATACCTTGGTATCCACTGGGATGGGTTCCCCTCTGTTAGTTCTGTGAGTGAGGCGTGGCCGGCACAGCTCAACAATTTGCTGTAGGAGGTTCCTGTCCACCCTATAGCACTCCACTATCTCCAGCTCATGTAGCCCCTGGTAGGTTACCCAGGGTCTGTATACTCTTCTCCGTCCCCTCACTGTGGGTTGGTCAACAGCATTCTCATCCTCACCATCCTCAGCCTCTTCCACATGTTGATGTATGACAGCTATTGCAGCCCCTATCATTTTGTTGTTTTTGTTTGTTAAAATTCTCCTGCTTGTATACACGGGTGGTGTAGAGTATGTGGGAAACCCAGAGGGAAAGGTGTTTGTGTAGTTTATAGTAGTGTTCATAGGTTCAAAGGTAGGTACTAGGGTATCTGCCCAAAGGCATTTATAAGCCTAGCCAGAATGTGTTGGCTTTCGCCACCCCTTTAGATTAGTTCCCTGTGCCTCTGTCCAGCAGAGCCACTGAAGTGATCCCCAGGGTAAACTTTCTGTTTCCCGTCCACTCATCAGGGTTTCTCTTGAAGAGTGTTAGGGAGGGGCTCTGCCAAATGTAGATTGGAATCTTGTTCCAAAGCATGGGAAGTCTCTGGGACAGGAATCTATCCCTCCAGCATGTCCTATTTATTGTTGTGGTGAGGTTTAAATCACTAAAGCATGTGGCTCGAGGGGATTTGGTTTTCTTTAGGTGGAGCATGTCCATCAATTCTGGGTTGGACATGGCCTTGTATGTCAGGCAGAGGTCACCTCTGAGTAGGTGGTATGCAACCAAGTACAACTGGAGTTTCTTCAGTCGAGCTGCATAGGGCATCTGTTTGAGGCCAGTAATCCTCTTGGTGAGGTACTTCTATGGTCTTTCCAGCTGTTGCAGGTGTCTTGTAAGGTACATCCCAAATGGGGTGTTGTACTCTATGATGGGTCTGATGAGTGATAAGTAGAGGGGCACAATAACCTCTTTTGTTCTAGATGCGAACCCTTTTGTGATTAGGTGTGTCACACAAAAGGATTTTCTAACCACTTTGGCAATGTGATTATCAAAGGAGAGATTACTATCCACTTGGGTCCCCAGATCCCTTCTTACATCTTCCATATTTAGGGAACTACCACCTACGTGGTAGTTCATGGGTACTTTGTTTTTTCCAAAGGGGATGACTATGCACTTTTTGGCATTTAGCTTGAGGCAATGGTTTTGATACCAGGTATCTGTTTCAGTGAGACCCTTTTGGAGGATGTCAGCCAGAGAGTCAGTTATAGCCCCTAGTTTGCAGACATCTGCGAACTTGATCAACCATAGTCCTCCTGTGCTTGCCTGTACCTCTAAGAAATATATACTGAAAAGGAGGGGTCCCAGGACTGAGCCCTGGGGGACGCCACTTGTAACCAGTTTAGAGTCGGACCTAGATCCCACGACTCTTACCGTATGGGTTCTGTCTTTGAGCCAGTTGGCAATCCATCTTGTGATATAGGGGTTTATGTTCAGGCTGGTGAGCTTATCTATAATACCAGAATAGGGAATGGTGTTGAAGGCCTTTGCAAGGTCTAGGTATGCTGTGTGGACCACCTTTTCCTCATCTATAGCCTTTGTAACTGTCTCAAAGAAGTCCACCAGGTTTAGGAGGCAATGATCTACCATTAACAAAGCCGAACTGGGTAGGGTCCAATGTCTGGAGGTTCCCAATGTCTCTTTTAATGAGTTCCATGATGAGGCACTCCATAGTCTTGCAGACCAGGCTAGTCAGGCTTATAGGGCAATAGTTCCTGGGGTCTGTTGTGGCTCCAGCTTTGTGGAGCTGGATAACCATTGCTGTGCACCACTCTATGGGTATGTAGCCTGTGGAGAAGCTGAGTTTGAACAGTGTGTTTAAATGAGGGGTTAGTTCATTTTGGAGCTCATGTAAGACTCAATTTGGGATACCGTCCAGTCTCATTGATGCTGTGTTTTTGGCTTTGGAAAGGGCTGTTTTAACTTGTGTGTCTGTGATTTCAGGGGCTCTACATTCTTCTGGTATGGTTATGGGTCATTTTGGGAGTGAGAGGGGGGTGAAGTTTGCACTGAACCTGTTTGCCAGGATGTTGGCAATGTCAGTTGGTTCAGTGTATTTTGTGCCATTCTGCACTAACTCAGAACAGATCTGAGAGTTGCCACTTAGATTCTTGATATAGCTAAAGAATGCCTTGTGGTTATCTTTGGAGTTCTTGGCAATTTTTCTTTCAAAGCTCGCCTTGGATAATTTTATGAGGGATCGTAGTTTGTCGATGATACTAATCAGAGATGTCTTCCCTTCTTGGGATTTTACTCTTTTCTGTACTAGTTTCCTCCTTCTATTGTATAGCTTGTTTATGGCAGGGGTCCACCAGACTGATTTCCTTTTCTTGGAGGAGTGAGTCTTGTTTTTTCTTGGGATAGCATGATCCATGCATTCTTGTAGGTGCTCATAGAGTGCATTAGTAACGGATTCTGCAGCTTGGACAGCGTTATCCTTTAGCATGGGGGATTTGAAACTTTCCACCTCGGTTTTAAGTAACATGAAATTTTCTTTTGAGAAGTTTTTCATGGTGGTTTCCTTGACCGGGGTTGGGGGTGGAATGTTGATATCCAGAGTGATTAGTTTATGGTCATATCTAACCAGCGAGGGTTTGACCTCCGGTGTGGAACACCAGTTGCCCATATTGGTGATGACCAGGTCCAATATGTTGTCACCTCTGGTGGGGGTGTTGACCAGTTGATTCAGGGCTTTTGAGTTTATAAATTCTAGGAAACGTTGGGCAAGGGAGTTAGTACTTGAGTAGTTCTCCCAGTTAATGTTTGGGTAATTGAATTCACCCAATATTAGGGTGTTTGGTAGGACCTCCATATTTTCCAGTGTTTCCAGAAACACAGAATGGGGATCCTGGGACATGATGGCTGATCTGTAGCAAGCTACAATTTGAATTGCAGTTTTGCCTGTTGTTAGTTGCACATGGATGATCTCTGAGGCATCGTGCTGTGCCACTAACCTGGAGATGTGGGTATCCTTGATGAATATGAATACACCCACACCTTTTGTATTTCAGTCTGGGTTTTGTGGCTGAAATGTAAAACCAGGTTTCTGTTACTGCATAGATAACGATTTTCTCCATACTGAGGAGTGCCTTGAGTGAGTGCATTTTGAAGTTTATACTTCTGGCATTGAGTAGCATTACTGTCAGTTTTTGGTTACTTGTGCTATTTACGGAGGTGGGTTTGTCTTTGGCACTATGGGGGTGGCAAGAGCCTTTATTCGAAAGCCTAAGGGTGACAGGTGCAAGCCATCTCTTGTGAAGCAGTATGGGTTGTCGAGCATGTCATCCCAGGTAGACAGAAGCCAATTGTTGAAATTGATAATTTTTCTTTATACTGTGGTATCATTCTTCTGCTGCCTGTGTAATTGGCTGATTCTGATACATTTCACCTTCGAGCTATGCTAGTTCTCCTAGATTACCTTCCTACTGCTGTTTTCCCTTCCCATTGCCTTCCCTATTTAAGCCCAGGGGTGCATTGCGCAAACACAGTGCTCAAATTTGTACAGATCTGCCATTTCCTGGTTTACTTTTTTTCCTTTAAAATTAGGCAATGTAAAGAGTGAGTGCCACACTCAGACACACCCCCCCTCTGCTAAGCTAAGGGAAACCTGAGCCACTGACAGGGCTTTCAACCGCTTAGAGTGTATGCCCCCCATGATGTCAGTCAGCTAACTCCTAGGCTTGCACCAAGCTATTCCTGCTCTTACACTGGTGCTGATTAGCATGAAAGGGAAATCTGGGATTCAGTATCATTCCCCTCATTTGCACATGGATTTACAGGTGATACATACACACCCCACTGACACCCCCCCACTTATCATCCACACTCACTGGCCTCTGTTGCTTCTGCTGCCTGCCATTATAAATATATATATAGATTTTTGTTTTAAAATTTTTATTTTTTTTTTTTTTTTTTTCACGAATCCCATTTGCCGCTGCTGCCCCCTGCTAAAATAATCCGAGAGAAAAAAAAAAAAAAAAGTTTTTTTTTTATTTTTTCAACTATTTATACATGCCAATGGCTATATATTTGGCAATTGTATGCTTTCTACATAATATTCACCCTTTATTTGGAGCTGTCATGGCTCCGTTTTGTAACTTGCAGAAATGTACTCAGTTACTAACCGAGTAAATTTCTGCAGATTACACTAGTCCTGCACAGTCGGTTGCCAGTTTTCTGGATTGCAAATTCACCTCATTTGCATGGCTTTCTCCTACAAATGGGGTAATTTGAGTCACAGCAGAGTCTAGCAGGGAGACAGTGGCTCGTCTCGTGCCCGTCCCCCTTATTCCTGGATGCACAGAGCTTGCACCAGCTAGTCACAACACACAGTGCAGGCTTGCTAATCGGGGATGGTCTTCTAGCTATATAATCAATATATTAAAATTATGACATTTAAAATTTTGTATAATCATAACATTAAACTTCTTTTATTACAAACCTTATGGGTCAGATATGGTGACCATTACAGTGGCACATGTACTCTACTGTGATGTAACTTGTGCAAAAATTACACATATCCTGTTTCATAATATTTAATGCTGTTAATTGCATATCATATAATCTCTTTACAGTTATGCTGTTGCACATCCGACATTACAGTAATAATTAGTTATTTCAGATATCTGTCTGTAAGGCTGGTTGTGTTATGTGACACATAATACATACTGTGAAGCAGTAGGTAAATGTGGCAATATAGAAAGACTTGTCATATGTATTACATCATAGGATCATACGAATCATAGGCGGTTACTAGGCTAATGGCCCTGGTGCCCCTACAAGCCTAGTCAAGAGTTTATCCCCAAGAAAGAAACTTCAGTCAATACCTGTCACCTTTGTCATTGAGGGACACAGGTGGAACTTCTGGGACAAATATGTTTGAATTATATGGGGAGTCTATTCCAGAGATGGGACAACATCTGGGAGATAAACCTGTCTCTCCAGCAGGTTTGTAGAGTGATAGTGATTTGAGCCTGTCCACATAGGACAGGTGTTGGAGGCCATGGATTCTCTTTTTGAGGTATTTCTGTGGCCTTTCCAGCTGGCACAAATGTTTGAAGAGGTTCATACCAAATGGGGCATTGTACTCAATACTGAATTATTGGCCTAATGAGGGAGAAGTACAGAGAAGTAATAACCTACTTTTTTCTGGATGCAATTCCTTTACTTATGAGATGAACCAAGTAAAAGGCTTTTTTGACCATTGCCGTTACATGATGGTTGAATGTGAGATTTTTGTCAACCTGTGTACCCAGGTCTCTCCCCACAGGTTGTGTGGTTAGGGAGTTGACACTGATGTGGTTACCAGTAGGGTACATATTTTTGCTGAATTTTATTTTATTTATTTTATTTTATTTTACATTTGTTGACCGGGCTAGTCTAACTGGATATATGTCCATTTTCAGTAGAGGCCCGAGGAGAAAAGCTCCAAGACGTATGCAAAATTACAAAGAGAAAATACAAAAATACAAAAATACAAAAAATAGAAAATACAAAAGGAAAATAAAAAAAAAACTATGCTTTTTTTTTTTTTTTTGATACTACATTTTGTTGCATTTAACTTAAGGCCATGACTTTGGTACCAGTCAGTTGTTGCTGTGAGACCATTTTGTAGTATGTTAACATCATTTGGGGAGACAATGAAAGCACCCAACTTACAGTTGTTCTGCAAACTTGGTCAGCCACAGGCCTTTTGTCTTTGCCTGGACCTCTGAGAAGTAGATGCCAAACAGTACGGGTCCCAGGACAGACCCCTGGGGAACACCACTAGAAACAGGTCTGCTGTCGGAAGTGGAGGCATCTATTTTGCTGTTGTGGGTCCTATAGGTGAGCCAGTTGGCCACCCACCTTATAAGATAGGGATTTACACCAAGTTGTGTTAGCTTTTTGATGATGTCCGAGTGGGGGATTGTGTCAAAGGCTTTGGCCAAGTGAAGGTAAGCTGTATGTACTGACTTTCCTTCATCCAGGGCCTTGGTGACAATCTCAGAAAAGTTAATCAGGTTCAACAGGCAAGATCTGCCCTTGATGAATCCAAAGTGGGTGGGATAAAGTCCTTGGATATTGCCTAAGTCCTTGTTTATGAGGTTCATAATAATAGGCTCCATGGCTTTACAGATCAGACTTGTCAAGCTTATGGGGTGACAGTTTCCAGGGTCAGAAGTGGCACCACCTTTGTGCAAGGGGATAACAATGGCAATTCTCCACTCTGCTAGAATGAAGTCTGTACTCAGGCTGTGGTTGAATAGGGTGCTCAATGGCAAGCCTAGTTCTTGCTGGATATGGTGCAGAATGCAGTCTTGGATACTGTCAAGTCCCGTGGAAGCTGTGTTCTTCGCCTAGGATAGGGCATTTAACACTTGATCTACAGAGATGTGAGGTGCAAGACAAGTATTTGGGATGTCAAATGGGCCTCGGGGGGGGGGGGCAGGGGTGAAGTTTGCACTGAATCTATCTGCTAGCAGGTTGGCTAAGTCAACAGAATCAGTGTAAGTGGTACTATTAAGAACTAATTTGGAACAAACCTGGGCTTTGCCATGGAGGTTTCTGACATAACTGAAGAAGGCTTTGTGGTTGCCCTATGTTTTGGAGGCGAGTTTCAATTCATAGTTGGCTTTGGAGGTTTTCATTAGTGATCTAATTTGCTTGTTGAGGCTAAGGAGGGAGTTTTTCCAATTGGGAATTTGTGCCTTTTTACCCTTGGACAACAGTTTCTTCTTTTTGTTGTATAGCCTGTTGATAGCGGATGTCCACCAGATAGGTTTGTGTTTCCATGAGGAACAGGTTTTAGTTCTATTGGGTATGGCTGAGTCTATGCAGTTGTACAGGTGCTTGTATACTGCATTAGGGTACTGTTCATCATAGTTGTCTGCATCATCTGAGAGGGACAGTGGTGTGAAGCTACTGATACTCTCCCATAGAAGGTTGTAGACAGCTTTTGAGAAGTTTTTTATCCTAGTTATGGCTGGGGTGTGGATGGGATAGAAACTCTGAATGAGACAGACCGATGGTCTGATCTCACCAAGTAAGAACTTACTATGGAGGTAGTGCAGTGGTCGCCCATGTTGGTGAGAACCAAGTCCAGAATATTATCTATCCTTGTGGGGGATGGGAAGAGCTGGTCTAATGCATTAGAACTGATGAAGTCAAGGAATCATTGGGTGAGTGCATTAGAGCAGGAATAGTTCACCCAGTCTATAGTGGGGTAGTTTAAGTCACCAAGGATCAGGGTGATAGGGGTTACCTTGATGGAGTCAAGTAGGTCCAGGTAGGTGGAGTGGGTGTTCTGAGTCATGGAGGGGGGTCTATAGCTAGCTATAACTTGGGTAGGTGTCTTGCCAATTGTCAGTTTCACCTGGAGTAGTTCTAGTGCATCATGCTGGCAAGCCAGTCTGGAGGTGTGGTTGTCTTTAATGAAGATAGAGACTCCACCACCCTTAGTCTTCCCAACCTCATTTTGGGGTTGGAATGTGTGGAAAGAGGTGTAGCCTGGTAAGGCAGGTGTGGTCTCCGCAGCCTTGAAGCAAGTTTCTGTGACTGCACAGATGTCGGCATCTTCCAGTGTGAGGAGACCCTCCAGTGAGTGCATTTTCAGGTTAACGCTCCTAGCGTTAAGTAGCATGACCATCAATTTGCTTTTTGACAATTCTTTTATGTTGTGAGATTTGTCTTTTGGATATTACCTAAAAAAGGCACAATGTGGGAGGCAGGAACCTTGGCCAGAATCCGGAATCCCAGGGATTAGAAGTGGAGGCCATCTCTGGCAAAGCATCGAGGCCTGTCAACCATGTCAACCCAGGCAGACAGATACTGGATCCCCCTGAAATGACACCAGAAACTAAGCCAATTGTTGGGGTCGAATATTTTTTGTTGGTATAGTGGTATCAGTCTTGTTGAAGGTAGGATGCTGCTTAGGGCTAGGGTCAAACCTGCCTGGGACACATATTCTGAGAGCTCAATCATGTCTCTCTTCATATAGTCCAGGGAGGTATGTCACTATTGTGAGAGCAATCTCCTTTCTAGCCCCTTCATAATTTTTCAGTAGCATTTCTTGCTCATTTTGTAATCTCTAGTTTGTTATACTATACATACGTATATGACTACTGACATGTTTTGTAACATACATTACCATTATTATTTACATGATCATCACATGCTATCATTACTGCATACATTGTTTCATAGGGGCAAGGGTGGAACTCTGTCAATCTGTATGTATGTGTACTCCTTTGTGTGCAGTGCAGCACAATATTGTTATGTCCAGTACATTTTGGTCCTGTATGTGGCAGATATGATTGTTGCAGTTAGCATAACACTAATGGGACCACAATTGTTTTGCTTTGTGCTGTTCCTGTATATACTTGGGCGGGATGACAGCAACTTACCTACTATTTTATTTCCACTCTTCTCACATAACACAGTGAAGTCAGTTAAGTGTGTTTCTTTGCATGTTATCCATGTATATACATTGCACCTATCTGTGTATTGATTTTTGATGCCATATATGTGTTCAGCAACATGATACGTCCTTGATTTTGTACCTTTTGTAACATTGTTGGATCATGCTGTCCTACTAGCACAATGACCTTGATTGAACATGCTCTCTTCTGGCAATTATTATGTCATATAATACATAGTTTAATACTACTGCTATTTTAGAGTACTGTGATAGGTACATCTAAACATATATTCTTCACATACTGCATTGATATACTCTGGTCCCTTATTGAATGTACTGAGGTTATACTTTGTTTAGCATCATTCATGACTCCCTTTTTTGTCCATATCTTGCTTTATGCACTAACCAGTCTTTTTGATTATAGCTTATATTAAGACATGCATGCATACATGGGTTAGAATGCATGTCCATGTGTACACATTTGTAGTACAAATGCACTGATTTATATGGATGTACATGTATATGGCCATAATAGGATCTATACACCATCCATCCATACATCCATCCTTCCATTCATCCTCAACCCTTTTCCCATTTAGCACATGGGGTTCGGGTGTCACTTCACCAGTGGCAACCATCTCGAGCCAAGGTTTACACTGCCGGGTGGCTTGCCCTGCTGGGGTAGCTCATTTGTACCACTCACTTGCACACCCACCCTCACCTACAGCCAGTTTAGAGTGTCCAATCAACCTACTGAATGTCTTTGGAAAGGCCGCAGAAGTACCTCACAAAGAGGATTACTGGCCTCAAACAAATGCCCTACACTGACCTCCTCAAAAAACTCCAGCTTTACTCAGTAGCACATTGCCTACTCCAAGGTCATCTCTGCCTAACATATAAAGCTATGTCAAACCCAGTGCTGTTAGACATGCTTCACCTAAAGAAATCCCAGTCCCTCTGAGCTACATGCTCTAGGGACCTAAACCTTGTCACCACAATAAACATGACACGCTGGAGGGATAGATTCCTGTCCCAGAGACTTCCTGTACTCTGGAACAAGCTACCCATCTATGTCAAGCAAAGTTCTTCATTAGCACTCTTCAAAAAAAATCTTGATGAGTGGATGGGAAATAGGAAATACACCCCTGGGATCACTTCTGTGCCTCTGCTGGACAGTGGCACAGGAAAATAACTTTCTTGGGTGGCCTAAGCTATGGAACCTTGCTGGCTAGGCTTACATAGGCCCTTGGGCTGATAGCCTAGTACCTACCTATGAACCTATAAACCTATGTGGAAGGAAACCAGAGCACCCAGAGGAAACCCACATGACTACAGGGAGGACATGCAGACTCCACACAGAAGGAACTGTAATATTTATATTAATAACGGTGGTTGTGCCACCTGTTGTATTATGTTTCATGGTAGTATATATGGGTATATGATATTCAAACTTACTATTGTTGTGTACCTACAGCATTTGCTGTTTAACTGTTGCACATTACTGTGTTGTTTCTGTCATTTGTAGACAGACTTCCCATATGCACTATGCAAGTGTCAGATGCTGGCCATTTGCTTCAATGTACCTTGCGAGGGCTTGCAGTCCATGTTGTGTTGTGGACACTTGCATGTGCACTGTGTCTCCTTAGCTGCAGTTGTCCTGCTTTGTTCTGTGCCTACTATCTCTTGCTGGTATTTCTTCATTGATGTGGGCCTATGTTTTCCATCCCCCCTTCCTCCTTACAGCTTTAGCCTACATGTTCCAAATATACATGGCATGTGTATATGTATATCTTTACCTTCCTGTAACTTATCATCATTGTATTGTAGGTGCACTGTTACAGTATGACTATGACCCTCTACCACCATAATGGGTATCAAATACATGCAAGACATCTTTACACAAGGTGGTGGCAATTGTGTAGATTCCATCGTTGTCTCTGCTGTACTTGTGTGCTGTGCTTTATCCAGACAGTGGTATGCTTCAAGCCTGTGCACAGGCTTGCATTCCTTAGCTTTATTAATCCTGTATATATCACCCTTTACTTCATATTCCATGTCACTGGTGTGGGTATGTGTGATAAACCTTCTTTCTGTTTGACTTATGTAATGTCATTACATGTCACACATCTACATTGTATACCTGAGCACCCATATATGTTGGCTGTGCATGAAATGTGTCTTTGACATATGGATCTCATTTCTCATGTGTTTCTGGTGTGTATACTTATTTATTTATTACACAGCCTCATTAATCTTTTGTTGTGGTACTGCTTTCTGGCACTGTGGTTAGATATTTGCCTTTTGCATGCAGGGTTGGAGGTTCTTGTCTGCTTCTACATTTCCTTGCTGTTGCGTGGCTTACACTTACTCTGCTGACAGCCTAGTGGATGGTTGTATCTGTTATCTATTGTGTGGTGCAATGACAGCACTTTGACACACACCTGCCACCAGTTATACTCATTCTGATATGACTGTCACACAGTTTGCATCATCTCAGACTCACTTATCATTGGTGCATATGTATTTTTGCATTGCCGTGGCAGGTATGCATCCATACCCTATTTGTCATTTTTCCTTCGCCCATGTTATATAGTCTATATGTGTGCTGTCTGTGTACCTTATCTGCGTTTTGTATATGTTACTGACATTTGTCTGTCATGTCTTGTGATATTTGTATATGTTTGTACCTGTTCTTTTGCCCACTTCCACTTTCCATGTCTTGAACATTCCTTCTGATCTCCAATAAACAAAAAAAAAAATAGGGAATATTGCCCCAAAAATATTGCCCGTACTTCTCTTCTTTGGTCTCAAGTGTAGTATTCATGATTGTGGGTTTTTGTGTATGTGTTTTTTGATGATTCAGTCTCAAAATACTGAAATTCGACATTTCAGTATTTCAAGATTGTATAGTGAATCTATATATATATATATATATATATATATATATATATATGTGTGTGTGTGTGTGTGTGTATGCATGTATTGATTTACACACACACACACACACACACACACACACACACACACACACACACACACACACATAACCTTTAGAATATCAGTGTCTCTGAACATTGATATTCCTGCACATCTCCAGGCTAAGTTTTACACACCTGCCTCTCACTGTCCTTATACACTCATTGGCTGTGCTCCTGCACATCTCCAGGCTAAGTTTTACACACCTGCCTCTCACTGTCCTTATACACTCATTGGTTGTGCTCCTGCACGTCTCCAGGCTAAGTTTAGGCTAAGTTTTACACACCTGCCTCTCACTGTCCTTATACACTCAATGGCTGTGCTCCTGCACATCCCCAAACTAAGTTTTACACACCTGCCTTTCCTTTCAATGTTCTTATGCACTCATTGGCTGTGCTCCTGCACATCTCCAGGCTAAGTTTTACACACCTGCCTTTCACTGTCCTTATACACTCATTTGCTGTGTTTCTGCACATCTCCAGGCTGTTTTACACACCTGCCTTTCTCTTTCCTTATACACTTATTGGCTGTATTCCTGCTCATCTCCAGGCTTTTACACACCTGCCTTTCACTGTCTTCATACATTTTCTCTCTCTTGGCCTCTTATTCGTTGGCAATCTAGTTTCTACCTTACTTTAACAGATATTTTTACTATATAAACACACACACATATATATATATATATATATATATATATATATATATATATCTTATAAAACAATGTTAGTGAATTTGTGTTGGTTATCATTACATGTGGGTATAACTCTGTGATATAGGTTCATAGGTGTATACTAGACTAATGGCCCTGGAGCCTTTACAAGTCTATCCCATAGAATTAGCCTGGCATCGTGCCATCTGACCTTAGTTTCCAGTACCTCTGTCGAGTAGAGCCACTGGAGTGATCCCCCAGGGTGAATTTTATATTTCCCATCCACTCATCAAGATTTCTCTTGATGAGGGCCAGTGAGGTGCTCTGTTTGACATGTACAGGAAGTTTATTCCATAGCATGGGCAGTCTCTGGGTTATGAACCTCTCCCTCCAGCACGTTCTGTTGATTTGAGGTTGAGGCCTCTGGAGCGTGTAGTGCTGAGTATTGGGATTTCTTTAGATGTAGCATTTCTAGCAGAGCTGGGTCAGATATGGCTTTGTAAGTCAAGCAGAAATCACCTCTAAGTAGGTGATTTGAGACAGAGATTAGTTGGAGTTTTTTGAGTTTGTCCATACAGGACAAGTGTTTAACGCCTAGGATTCTCTTTGTGAGGTACTTTTGCGCCCTTACCAGTTGTTGCAGGTGTCTAGTGAGGTACATGTCAAATGGGGCATTGTACCCAATTGACCTAATGAGGGAAGAGTAGAAGGAGACAATGGCCTCTTTCTTTCTGGAATCAAAATCCTTAGTAATGAGATGTGCCACATAGAAGGACTTTCAGACCACAGTGGCAATGTGGTGGTCAAAAGAGAGGTTGCTGTCAACCTGTGTTCCCAGATCTCTTATAATGCCTTCTATGTTCAGTGGACTACTATCAATGTGGTAATTCTTGGGAATTGGATTTTTCCCAAAGAAGATGACGACACACTTTTTGGCATTGAGCTTAAGGTCATGGTTCTGACACCAGTCATTGGTCTCAGTGAGGTCATTCTGTGGGATGTCAACATTACTTGGGGAGTTAATAATGGCTCCCAACTTGCAATCATCTGTGAACTTTGTCAACCAGAGTCCCTTCATGTTGGCCTGGACTTCTGAGAAGTAGATACCAAACAGGAGAGGACCCAGGACCGATCCCTGTGGGACTCCACTTGTGACTGGTTAGCAGTCTGGCTTGGAGTCAGCTACTTTCACACTGTGGGTTCTATCTGTGAGCCAGTTTGCAACCCACCTAGTGATATAGGGGTTGGTGCCTAGATTAATGAGTTTTTTATGATTCCTGAGTGGGGAATGGTATCAGAGGCCTTGGCCAGATCAAGGTAGGCGGTATGAACCACCGTGCTTTCATCCACAGCTCTGGAGACTAACTCAAAAAAGTTGACCAAGTTGAGCAGGCATGATCTACCCTTCACAAAACCAAACTGTGTGGGATCCAAGGTTTGCAAATTCCCTATATCCTTGTTTATTAGGTCCATGATGATGCATTCCATAGCTTTGCATATCAGATTTGTCAGGCTAATGGGGTGATAGTTCCCAGGGTCTGTAGTCACTCCTTTTTTGGTGGAGAGGGATAACTGTAGCAGTGCGTCATTCAGTAGGGACAAAGCCTGAGGTGAGGCTGTGACTGAACAGGACACACAGGTGAGGTGCCAGTTCATTATGTAGTTAATGTAGAACACAGCCAGGGATATTGTTAGGTCCCTTAGAAGCTGTATTCTTGGCCTTGGACAGTGCTGTTTTAACCTATGCAGCAGTAATACTGGGTGTTTGACAATCTTCTGGTATTATGATTGGTCCTTTGGGGGGGTGGATAAAGTTGGCACTGAATCTGTCAGCCAGTATATTGGCAATATCTGTTGGCTTGGTATAGGAGGTACCATGGTGCAGAGATTAGAGCAAATCTGGGTATTGATGTAGAGATTCTTTAAATAACTATAGAAGGCCTTGTGGTTGTCTTTAATATCTGCTGCAATTCTGTTTTCATAGCTAGCTTTAGAGGATTTGATGAGGGATCTCAACTTTTTGTTGAGGCTGATAAGGGAGCTTTTCCAGTCTTGGGACTTCACCTTATTCCGCATCAGTTTCCTCTTTCTGTTGTAGAGTTTGTTTATGGCAGAGGACCACCAGATTGGCTTTCTTTTATTGGGGGAGACTGTCTTGGTTCTATTGGGTATGGCGAGATCCATGCATTTGTGTACGTGTTTATACAGTGCATTGGTGTATGATTCAGTGGTCATGCAACTGATCTCCATTTGCATGGGTACTGTGAAGTTAGCCACCTCTGTTTTTAGGAGCCCAAAGTTAGCTTTGGAGAAGTTTTTCATGGTGGTTACCTTTTGTTGGGAGGAATGTGGACTTCCAAGGTGATTAGTTTGTGGTCGGATCTAACCAGGGAGGAGTTGACTATTGGTGTAGAGCAACTTTCACCCATGTTAGTAATGACCAGGTCAAGGATGTTGCTACCTCTAGTGGAGGTAAGAACGAGATGATCCAGGGTATTAGAATTAATGAATTCCAGGAAACTTTGGGCAAGTGTATTGGTACATGAGTAGTTTTCCCAGTTAATGGAGGGGTAGTTGAAGTCACCCAGTATGAGAGTGTTGGGTTGGACCCTAATATTCTCCAGGGTGCTTAGGAACATAGAGTGTGAGTCTTGGGACATGGTTGGGGACCTATAACAGGCTACGACCTGAATCGCTGTCTTACCCAATGTTAGCTGCAACTGAAGTATCTCTGATGCGTTATGTTTGGCTACCACTCTGGAGGTGTGTGCATCCTTTATGAATATGGAAACACCACCATCTTTGGAGCTTCGGTCCAAGTTCTGGGGCCGAAAGGTGTGGAATGTGTTATAGCCTGGTAGTGCAGGGATGCTTTCTGCTGCCTTGAACCAGGTCTCTGTTACAGCACAAATGTCGATGTTCTCCATTTTAAGGAGTGCTTCGAGTGAGTGCATTTTCAGATTTAGACGTCTAGTGCTGAGCAGCATGACTCTCAGATTGCATTTGTTTGTAGCTGTTATGGTGGTAATTTGGTCTTTGGAACACCATCTAAAAAAGGCACTAGAGGGGTGTGAAGAGCCTTGACCAGTATCCGGAAGCCCAGGGGTGACAGATGCAGGCCATCTCTGGCAAAGCATTGGGGTCTGTCAGTCATGTCATCCCAGGCAGACAGATACTGGATCCCCTTAGAATGACACCAGAAACTTAGCCAATTGTTGAAATCAATCCTTTTCTGTTTGTACTGTGGTATCATTCTGGGTGATGGTAGGATGCTGCTCAGGGCTAGGGTCATACCCGTCTGGGCTACGTAATCTGAGAGCTCCTTCATGTCTCTTTTCATGTAGTCCAGGGAGGTATGTCTCAGGTCATTCACACCCACATGTACAATGACAAAGTCATATTTGTACCTGTTGTTAAGGGACCTAAGTGCATGCGTTATGTGGTGGATCCTGGCACCTGACAGGCAGCTGACTGTTACTTTCTCCATATTCAGCTTAGCGAGTGGGACATCAGTGTGCCTCACTACTGAGTCACCTATGACTAGTGTGCAGCGCATGCTGTTTTTCCTTAGGAGCTTTGGCTTAGTGGCACACTGTTTAGGCGAGTTATGTGTCTTATAATTAGTGTTGTGTTGTGGTGGTCAAGTGTGTTTCTGCCTTGGAGGTCTCTGCTGTTTGAGAAGATTTCTATTGAGAGCCTCCACAAAGGTGGGTGTGTGCTTTGTGTTTTTATGTGAAGGCAGTGTTGGTGTGTGTTCTGGAGGGCTATGTGTTCCATGTGGTGTGGTGCAAGTGTTGACTTTTTCCTCTTGACCAGCTATTCCGGTCTTCTCTGGAGAGTGTGTGGCTTCCAATTTGGATATATAAGTGCATCTCTCACAAGATTGAGTGCTGGGCAGTAAGAGGAGAGGGTTGTCGGTGTACATGAAACAGTTGCTACATTGCCTCAGGATGCCCAAGTTCACCAGAGTAATAGGAAAAAGCACAGGGAATCGACCTTTAGACATGCTTGGAGGGGTGGGCATTAATAATAAGTACTGGAGCTGTTTCCTTGTAGAAGGTTTAGTGCTGGTAGCACTTTTGTGTGCTACAATAATATCTACAGGAAGTCAGGTATGGTAAAGTGCTAGACTAATAAGCTAGTAAAAGTGCAGGAGAGGAGAGAGCTATATTGCTTTGTTGTGTTTATCTGCATGTCAGTTTTAATCTCTGTTAGCATTACTTGTGCCTTCCTCTGTATGTCACATTTTCAGATTTTGTGTTATGTAACTTTTTAGAGCTTTTCTCCTCAGGTCTCAGCTGAAAACGAGTTACTGGCCCAGTCGGACACTACTCGGTAATCAAACATAAGTAAATAAATTGAACTCCATATGGTTGAGACTATATGATCGACATTCCAAAATGTCAAACTGTTTGTATTGAAATCATGGCACAGTGGATATCAGGGAATTTGCTCTTTCCCCCAGTGTAGTGGCATCTCAGAGTTGATATACATAATTAGCAGGGGTGGGGGTGCAGCCCCCCAAAAAATATTTTTCTGTATTTTTGCAGTTTTCGACATTCAGTAATGTCAATCATGTGGGTTCTACCATATACACTTCAATGTTATGGAAAGTCAGTATTATAAATTAGATCTGTATACACCATTCTTGTACCCTAATGAGTGGTGAAATTAAGTTTGTTTGTGTGGTGAAATTAAGTAAAAACGAAATAATAGAGTTCTGACTTTTTTATTTTGTATGCATATATGTGTACTTATACATTTATGTCATGTTCTGTATATATATATATATATATATATATATATATATATATATATATATATATATCTTTATGTGTGTATTGGGTATTCCTTATTTCAAATTACTACTTTATAAGTGGAAATAGGTTCATGGTTTCATAGGTATGTACTAGGCTATCGGCCCAAGGGCCTACATAAGCCTAGCCAACAAGGTTCCATAGCTTAAGCCACCCAAAAAAGTTATTTTCCTGTGCCATTGTCGAGCAGAGACACAGAAGTGATCCCTGGGGTGTATTTCCTATTTCCCATCCACTCATCAAGATTTTTCTTGGAGTGCTAATGAAGAACTTTGCTTGACATAGATGGGTAGCTTGTTCCAGAGTATAGGAAGTCTCTGGGGCAGGAATCTATCCCTCCAGCATGTCCTGTTTATTGTGGTGACAAGGTTTAGGTCCCTAGAGCATGTATCTCAGAGGGATTGGGATTTCTTTAGGTGTAGCATGTCCAACAGCTCTGGGTTTGACATAGCTTTATATGTTAGGCAGAGATCACCTCGGAGTAGGTGATATGCTATGGAGTAAAGCTGGAGTTTTTTGAGGTGGTCAGTGTGGGGCATTTGCTTGAGGCCAGTAATCCTCTTTGTGAGGTACTTCTGTGGCCTTTCCAGCTGCTGCAGATGTCTTGTGAGGCACATTCCAAAAGGGGCGTTGTACTCTATAATGGGTCTAATGAGTGTCAAGTAGAGGGGAACAATGACCTCTTTTTTCCTGGATGAAAACCCTTTTATGATGAGGTGTGCCACATAGAATGACTCCCTGACTACTGTGACGGTATGACTATCAAAGGAGAGACTACTGTCCATCTGGGTCCCAAGGTCTCTTATCACGCATTTGGTGTTAAGTAGATTGCTGCCTATGTGGTAGTTCATGAGTACAGAGTTTTTACCAAAGGGGTTGACATGCACTTTTTGGCATTAAGCTTGAGGTCATGGCTCTGACACCAGGCATCTGTCTCAGTGAGGTCCTTCTGTAGGATGTCCACATCTTTTGGGGACTTGACTATGGCTCCTAGTTTGCAGTCATCTGTGAACTTCGTTAGCCAGAGGCCTTCTGTGTTAGCCCGTACTTCATAAAAGTAGATACCAAACAGGAGAGGCCATAGGATGGAACCCTGTGGTACTCCACTTGTCACTGCTTTGACGTCAGATTTGGAGTCTGCAACTTTTACATTGTGGGTTCAGTCAGTGAGCCAGTTTGCAACCCATCTTGTGACCTAGGGATTTATACCTAGTTTAGTGAGTTTAGCTATAATTTCAGAATGGGGGATGGTGTTGAAAGCCTTGGCGAGGTCAAGATAGGCTGTGTGAACCACCTTACCCTCATCCACAGCTTTGGTGACTGCCTCAAAGAAGTTGATCAGGTTCAGAAGGCATGATCTGCCTTTCACAAACCCAAACTGGGTGGGATCCAGAGTTTGGAGGTTACCAATGTCTTTGTTTATGAGTTCCATGATGATACGTTCCATGGCCTTGCAGACCAGGCTCGTCAGACTAATAGGTCGATAGTTCCTCGGATCAGTGGTGGCTCCCCCTTTGTGGAGTGGGATAACTGTTGCTGTGCACCATTCAGTGGGCACAAAGCCTGATGCAAGGCTATTATTGAACATGGTACTTAAGTGGAGAGCCAGTTCGTTCTGAAGTTTGCGTAAAACACAGCCTGGGATGTTGTCCTGTCCCATGGATGCTGTGTTTTTGGCTTTAGAGAGTGCAGCCTTTACCTGCGTAGTTATGATTACAGGGACTCTGCATTCTTCTTGTATAGATATGGGCCCTTTAGGGAGTGAGAGGGGGGTAAAGTTAGCACTGACCCTATCTGCCAGGATGTTGGCAATATCAGTTGGTTCTGTAATTTTCGTGCCTTTGTGCTGTAACTCAGAGCAGATCTGGGTGTTGCCATCTAGATTCTTGACATAGCTATAGAATGCTTTGTGGTTGTCCTTGGATTTAGTGGCGATTTTGTTTTCATAACTAGCTTTGGAGGATCTTATAAGAGATCTCAGCTTCTTGCTGAGGCTGACCAGGGAGCTCCTACACTCATGGGAGTTTACTCTCTTTTGCAACAGTTTCTTCCTTTTGTTGTACAGTTTGTTTATGGCAGGGGACCACCAGATTGGCTTCCTTTTTTGGAGGATAGCGTCTTGGTTCTGTTTGGGATAGCACGATCCATGCACTCGTGTAAGTGCTTGTAGAGTGCATTTGTGTAGGATTCAGCAGTTGTAACTCTACTGTCCATCTGCATGGGTGTCATGAAGTTCACCACTTCTGTCTTAAGAAGCATGAAGTTGGCTTTGGAGAAATTTTTTACTGTGGTTTCCTTAATGAGGGGTGGGGGCGGGATGTGGATATCAAGGGTGATAAGCTTATGGTCAGATTGGACCAACGAGGAGTTGACTTCAGGTGTGGAACACCGTTCACTCATGTTGGTAATGACTAGGTCTAGGATATTGTTGCCCTGGTGCGGGTGTGGATAAGTTGATCTAGGGCATTGGAGTTTATGAATTCCAGAAAGCGTTGAGCTAAGGAGTTGGTACATGAGTAGTTTTCCCAGTTAATGGTGGGGTAGTTGAAGTCGACAATTATTAGGGTGTTTGGTTGAACCCTAATATTTTCCAGTACATCAAGAAAAGAGAAGTGGGAATCCTGGGGCATGGTCGGGGATCTGTAGCAAGCTACAATTTGGATTGCAGTTTTGCCCAGAGTTAGTTGCACTTGGATAACCTCGGATGCATTATGCTGAACAACTAGCCTGGAGGTGTGGATATCCTTAATGAATATGGACACACCTCCACCTTTGGTGTTTCGGTCCAGGTTACATGGCCGAAAAGTGTGGTATAAGTTATAGCCTGGTAGTGCAGGGGTGCTCTCTGGAGCCTTGAACCAGGTCTCAGTCACTGCACAGATATCGATGTTCTCCATTTTAAGGAGTGCCTCGAGTGAGTGCATTTTGAGATTTAGACTTCTAGCATTGAGTAGCATTACCCTCAGTTTTTGCTTGCCTGTTCCTGTTATGGTGGTGAATTTGTTATTTGAACCCTGCCTATAGGGGCAGCAAGAGCCTTAGCCAGTATCCGGAATCCCAGGGGCGACAGGTGCAGGCCATCTGTGGTAAAGCATCGTGGTCTTTCGACCATGTCATCCCAAGCAGACAGACACTGGATCCCCTTAGAATGACACCAGAAGCTTAGCCAATTGTTGAAGTCAATCATTTTGGATTATTTTATTGATTCTCAGCTTGGTTTAACTGGTGATGTAAAGAATTACATTTGATGGTTCACAGGATGTTTACATTTTTAAATAGTCTAAGGTTCCTTCTAACAGGACTTGGTCATATTTTTTGCACTGTAGTTTTGCTTGTTTCTTATAATATATGTTACATGTTTTGCAGAAAATGTGTGTGTGTGTGTGTGTGTGTGTGTGTGTGTGTGTGTGTGTGTGTGTGTGTGTTTGTGCAGGTGAATGTAAGATTTGTAGACTTTAGGTTAAGGAGGGAAGGTTTTTTTCTTTTTATCACTGTTGTGCAATGTCAGAGTGAGTATATTAAGTTGTGAGGAATTGAGGAATGTTTTCTTTAGTGGCTGTCACATTTTGATAGAAAATGGTTTCAGTGACACAGATTCAAACACACAGATTTATATATATATATATATATATATATATATATATATATATATATATATATATATATATATATATCTTCTCTCTCTCTATATCTATCTATATATCTTCTCATATATATTTATGTATGTGTATATTTCACTGGAATGAAAGGCAACGCTACAAGACACTCCTAAGGTCTGGGAGAGTGCGTGTGCATGCTCGTGTGTGAGTATATGTGTGTGTGTGCGTGTGTGTGTGGCTGTGTGTGTGTGTGTGTGTGCACATGCAAGCATGTGTGTGTGTGTGTGTGTGTGTGTGTGTGTGTGTGTGTGCATGCAAGCATGTGTGTGTGTGTGTGTGTGTGTGTGTGTGTGTGTGTGTGTGTGTGTGTGTGTGTGTGTGTGTGTGTGTGTGTGTGTGTGTGTATGCGTGGGTGTCTGAATATATATCTGACTGTAGGGAGGTACTTTTGTGATTGTGATGTACTGGCCACCAGAATAAAACAGTACCGCTGTCACAGGTCTGAAAAGTGCAATTCAGATATATGCTAATGAGTCAATAATGAAGTGTTTTTCACTGCAGTCATAGACATTTCTGAATCACATTTTCTTGTGGTCACATAAATTGAACTAATTACAGATGGCAATTTACAGGAGGAGAGAGATTCTTTCTGGATCCTATGGTTTGTTTGTGTGCCTCTAGGCTTTAAGTCTGTTTACCAGTGTGCCCCAGACTTTTGATTGCTTGTCTGAAAGGCACCAATTAAAGGAACTGTTACCATTTTTGCCATTGTGAGTGCTGTGTTTCATTGTCTTGAAAGATTGTTATCTGAGTTATTTAAAAAAAGTGTAAAGGGCGGCTCAATGGTGCAGCAGATACCATTGTTGTCTCACAGCAAGAGGTTTTCCAGTTCGATTCTTTCTTGGCTGTGGAGTCTGCATGTCCTCTCTGTGTTTGTGTGGGTTTTTTCCCACATTCCGAAGATGATATGCAGTAAGTGGACTGGACACTCTAAACTGGCCATAGGTGTGAGTATGCGTGCAAGTGTTTGGTATGCCACTCAGTGTTGTGAACCTTAGCTCTAGATGATTGTCACTATTGCAGTGACACCCTGATCCCATGTGCAAAAATGGGAAAAGGGGGTTGTGCATGGATGGGCCTTCCAGCTCTATTTTATTTAACACTTTTTATATAGTTGTTGCAGGAGTGACTATTATTGTTTTCATGACAGAAGTTGTTTTATTAAACAAAGCATGTTGTTTTCCACCTGTTGCTATCTTTTCGATTCCTGTTCTGCCTAATTTAATGTTGGTTAAAATAAAATCTAATTTTAACAAGAACTGTGATATTGCTCCTTAAACCTTCTGTAGTTTATAGACCTGTAACATCTACAAAAAAAAAATTGCTGAAGTTGATAACAAAATGCCGACAATGTAAATATTAACATATAACTAGAGATACACCAAGCAATAACCTTGGTGCATGCAGGTGTAAAACCAAACAAAAAAGAAAAAAAAACATTGTTTTTGGCTGGGGATACGCCCTGCACATCCTGCACACACCATGCTTAATTATAATTCTAACCCTAAGATTGCACAATGCCAGGGAAAGGGCATATCCCCATCCCCAGGGATTGTGTGATGTCATACACCTGTTAACCATCTGTTTTGTTGAACAATTGTGTCAGTAAAACAGATGCCTTTAAACAACTTTGATTAAATGTTATATTCAGGCTCTACCTCACATACAAACAAATATATATATATATATATATATATATATATATATATATATATATATATATCTGGGTCTAGGTTATAACGTCGACAGATGGGAAGACCGACAGCGAAATCACCGATGCGAGAAGATCGACGGATGAAAACACCGACGCGGAGAACACCGAGATGGGGAAAGGATGTGTAAGTATGCGGTAGTGACGGACGTTAGGGTGCGAGTAAGGTAAGTGTGCGATGTTGGCGGTCTGTAGGGGTAGGGTGGGTTAAGTGAGTTAGGGTTAGGGCGCGAGTTAGGTAAGGGTGCAGTAGTGAATGTTTTGGGTTAGGGGCGGGTTAAGTGAGTTAGGGTTAGGCGAGTTAGGTAAGGGTGCAGTAGTGAATGTTTTGGGTTAGGGTGGGTTAAGTGAGTTAGGGTTAGGCGAGTTAAGTAAGGGTGCAGTAGTGACTTTGTTTGGGTTAGGGGGTTAAGTGAGTTAGGGTCAGGAGCGGGTTAGGTTAGTGTGCGATAGTGACGGACCTTAGGGTTAGGGTTTCGTTAGGGTAGTGGATAGTTGTGTATGTAAGGTTTAGTGTTTGTTTGTTAGGATTTAGGTGTGCTTGTGTTGTGTGTGTGGTTTTTGGTCAGGGAATTTGTTTTGTTTATTGGTTGTTGTGATGATGTGTTGAGTGTGTGTGGTGTCGTGTTTGTGAGCTGTCGATGATGTGGTGTCGGTGATGTCGTTGTCGATGTTGTGTGCTGTCGGTGTTATAACCTAGAACCATATATATATATATATATATATATATATATATATATATATAGGTTCACTGACATTGCTCGATTTGAGCTTTAATCAACCTCTGTATTGTTTATACATTTTGGATGACAATACAAATGGTTCAGATGTGCAAGATCGACAGTCCCTGGGGTAGGGAAATATGCCCTTTTCTCAGGATTGTACAATCTTGGAGTTAATATATAAAATTAGCAGGGAGTGTGGGAGCACAGCCCCCCAAATGAGGGGTGCAGGATGCATGACTCTCTGCAAAAAACATTTGTTTTTTATTAGCATGATCTGAGGTTAATCCTTGGAGCATACACAGAACTGTTTCAACCATAGCATTGTCAACAATCATGTGATTCGATCATGGTGCACTACAGAAATAAATATATGCATATTCTGTACATTTTGTTTTCCAATAAAATGCAAAACACCTTATTGAGACGATAGTTGGAAATATGATTTATTTTAGTTTATTTAAATTACAACAGTTAAAAATATTTTATCCAACTTTTGCTTACATTACAGTACATACTTAGATGAGGTCTCGTTATAAGTATTCATTTCACACTTATGGATTATTTTTGATGGAATGAACTTGGTTACAAAAAAAGCTTCTTCTTAATAGTGGAAATAAAACCTGCAGTATTTTACAGGGATCTGACATTTGTGACTAATAGCTATGTTGTTCACTCCAGTTGTGCATATCTTTGGCAACAACAAACACTGCACTTTCCACAGTTTTTACATAATTCTTTCTTGTGCTAACCTTTTTAGCCATTTATGTTTTACAGTCTGTTATGACTTACACAAGATGAAATACATTATTTTTGCTGTTTTTATATTACCATTAAAGTCAATAGGCTTGGATTTAAATTAATACAGAAAGCATGTATGTGATCACACTTGGCACAGAGCTCTGCCCTCACCAGAAATTATAAATGGTTGTATGGCATTCATCTAAATCAACAGGAAGGATCTCTGACCATTAGGTGTTTGTATGCCTTCCAAAAATGTACATTTTGAAACAACAGTTCACCTTGAATGCACCATTTTGTTTAATACTTCTATTTATATGAATTTTACATTCCATAGGTAAATAAAAATGCTTCCAAACCATGTTATTTGTAAACCAAGCACATATTTCAGTTTTTATTTAGTTTGTCATCTAAAGCCATCTTCTTCCATCTCAGCCCTCTGGCGTGCCATCATAGCAAGTGCTAGTACATTAGATTTGGTACTTGCCTGGTGCTGAAATGAATTGGTAGGAACTGTAATAAAGCAAAACAAGTGATGTTTTAATTCCAAAGCTTTTTCTATTGAAAATAAAAACTACAGTGATAATCTGATGTACATTTTTGTGTGCTAAATATTACTTTACTTGTCTATAACCTGAGAAACCATAAACAAAAACTTCAGTTGACTGAATCAACTTGCAAGTTAAAACTGAATGCAAATTGGTTAATTTTGAATTCAGAATAGAAAATGATTATTAGCTGCTTTGCTCCATCATTAAGAAATAATTTCTGCATTCTGATAAGCAGTTACACATTAGATATGTCTGCATAAATGGACAAAGTCCAGATAGAGAATTTTATAGAATCAGTACAGTCCAAACATGTTCAGCAAAATGCAGTTATAAGTAAGAAACAAAGTGCTTTAGTTAAACAAAAAACAAAACAATGATCCTTATCCAGAAAATTGAATGGGGATGAAAACAAAATGCCACTGGTAGCATTTTGTTTTTTCTTTAAATTGCAGCAATCAGTCCTGAGACTATCTACAGCAGGTTCCAGTTGTGTCCAGACTGCAAAGTTACTTAGTACAAGTGTTCTGCAAGACAGAAACACAAAATTTAGTATTCCTTCTAGTTCAGATTCTGGTAAAAACTTCTTTACAAAGTTTTGGCAAAAGAGTATCCCTCAGTGTCACCCCAGATGCATGAGAATTAACAATGAAATAAGTACAGAAAAGTTGGGCATCAGCTTGTGGTCTTTCTTGTTAGTAAAACTGAACAAAAAACAAACACTTATTTAAGTCTAAAATGCAATTACTTTTCTATAACCTGACACACTTTTTTAGCCTAGTTTGTAAATTACAGACAATCAGAGGTGGGAAGACTATGACTAAAGTAGACATTAAAAGCCATTTGACAGTGTGGGTATGAAGCTTCTCTTCATCGGTCCATCCATCCATTCAATGCTGCTGAGTTGTATGAATGGCCAATGCCACCCACAGAGTTTACTAGGCAACTTAGGGAATAAAACTAGTTTTCTGTGCAATTGTTTTCCATATCACACATACACATACCTGTGGACAATTTAGAGATGAAAAATGGAGTTCCCAGAGAAAACACATTTGAATAACTATAACTTTATCCATTGCAGATGAATATACCACATTTTTTACTAGCCCCCATTGAAGAGTGACCAAAGTCCTCTGTTAAAGATATAATCCCAAAGAATTTTAACTGATGGCGAACTGTTAGTAAGCTCTATAGAGTCTTTAACCCTTTTTTAACCAACATCTCATATGTCTGTAAAGTATTGCAAGTCTGCCTGAATCCATTCTACCCACATTAAAAATTCCTCTTCTGGCAAAGTAAAGGAATTTTCCATACATTTGCACATAGAGAAAACCCATACTTGAGGAATTTCCATCCTTGCCTCTGTGCCCAATATCAGGTTTCCATCCCCCTTAGTTCCATTCTTAAGGAATTTCTTTCCTTGCACCTGTGTCCAATATCAAGTTTCCATCTCCTAGTCCTACACTTTATAAGATAGGGTTGCAAAAAGACAGCTTCACCATCCAGTTATAGTGAAATTATGGGAGTACCCAAATAGGTTTCAGTTTCTTTAACTCTCCGGTAGTACTGCCATATAACTGCCACATCATATGCTTTAATATGAAGCAGTCAAAAAAGCTTTTCTAAGGAATAAGCATTCTCTTTCTAGTGATCCTTGGGATTTATCATTTCATATAAAATTGGAGAGTTTCTGGAAGAATGTAGAGAAGGATAAATGTGGCAAGTGCCTTAAATATGCAAGATTTTTGGCAAAATAAACATTTTTACTAATTGCATTTTACTGAGGAAAAGAAAGCTGAGATCCTTCCACAGTGCTGGTTCACAGGTGTTTACTAGACTAACAACCACAAGGCCTTTTTAAGCCTAGTCATGCATCCTAAATCTCTGACAGGTTCTGGTACCCTTGATAACTGTAAGCAGGGACTTGGTAGGTAAAACATTTACAAGCAGGGGCTTGGGAAATGAACTATTTACAGGCTGCCTATGTCTATTAGAGACATAGGTGCCAAACTAGGGATAAATTTCCTGTTCCCCATTCAATTGTCCAAGTTACACTTGAATTGGATTAGGGAGGAACTCTGCTTCACATGCATGGGGAGCCTATTCCAGAGAAAGGGTAGTCTCTGGTATGCATACCTGTCACCCTAGTAGGTCCTATGTATAACAAGGTTTAAGTCTTTAGAATGGATAATTCTAGTGGTGTGTTTTGCGGATATGCAGGAGGTCCATCAGAGTGGAGACTGGCAATACCTTATATGCCAGGCATAGATCTCCCCTCAACAGCCTGTAGGAGCAAATACAGGAAATGAGCCTTGAAGCACTCTATAGAGGATATGTTACTTATGCTCTGGATTTGTTTAGTGAGAAACCTCTGTGGACGTTCCAGCTGATGGATATGCCTGGTTAGGTGCATACCAAAGGGGGCACTGTACACAATAATAGGTCTGATGAATGCTTAATTCAGTGGAATAATGACTTCCTTGCACCTAGATGCCATACCTGTGTTTATAAGTTGCACAACATATCTAGGGACTTGTTTGAAAGCAGAGCACTTACAGTCAAACTACTTATAAAGACGTGGAAATCTGAAGAGGATTTATGCTTGAACTCCTTACAATGGGTACCTATGTGGGTTGTGATTCACTAATTTAGTCATTGGCCAAAATAATAAAACTTGCAGTTAAGAATGGTTTACAGATGGATCTTTCCTCCAGCAAGCTGTAGAGGTCCAAACATAAACCTGACTCTAGTTGTTGGAGGTGTGGAAATTATGGAGCAAATTTGCTAAAATAGTCTAGGACTGTCCTCAGATTTGGGCTTGTTGGAAACATATATTTAATAAGCTGGCAATGACTTGAATGTTACCTGTTACCAAGAAGGAGGAGTTCTGGGGGTATTTGGGGTGGTTTCAGAACCATGCTTTAAGGATTGTGAAGTGCTTGAAGGTTTTTGGGTGTTGGTTATTGTCATTAAATATTTCTGTGCCTAGTGTTGGAAATCTAGGGGTGGTTTCTCTTTAACACTTGCAGATAAAAACATGTGCTAACATTTAGGTAATATCTTCTATGTGTACAAATGGGGTTTTTATAACTTCATGAAATTTTCAGAAACTCAAAATTCATCTGGTCAAGACCATATGATTGAGTTTCTGAAAACTCGTAATAAAAAAAAAAAATCTACATTTTTTCAGGCAGCATGCCCTCACCCCCCTTGCAAATTATATATATCAATTCTGTAATCACACAACAGTGGGGAAAGGGGTGAATTGCCCGATACCCAATATACCACAATCTACATGGAACTGCTTCAAAGGGGAATTTACCCTTTTCTCCACTTTAGTGCAATCTCAGAGTTGGTATATATAATTTGCATGAAATGTGAGGGCACAGCCCCCCCCCCCCCAAACACACACATGGGAGGTCCCCTGCAAAAATACAGATTTTTTTATTTTGAGTTTTTGGAAACTCAGTTATATGGTCTCAACCATATGAATTTCGATTTTTTAAAAACTCAGTGAAGTCATATACACCTGTTCAAATGTTCTACTCTATTTCCCAATGGCATGACTAAATTTATTCCCCCAAGGGTAACGTGGTTATCACTGCAACTCACTGTGCTTCTCATGCACACACCTTTTTGTGTAAGTTGAAACAAAGTTTTTAAAATTCCATTGTTCTACCAGAGACAGTTGGAAATATCTTTCTGATAGCTGTTGAGGCTACATCACAGCTTTTGCAAATAACTGCAAAAGAATCTTTTAAATTTTACAGTCTAACTTTATCTGTGTTAGTATAAAAGCTATGTTTAAAGTTATGCACCTACAGTGTTTACCCAATTTATTCTAGTGTTGTGTCAAGAGTGCAGGTACATTAATCCACTTTATAAGTACTGTAAAAACTTAACATGTAGACAATTAAATGAGGAAAGTGATGATGAGGTTGCAATATTTAAATTTAGGAATGTTTCTGAAGCATAAATTTAAAGTTAAAGTCAATTTAATTGCTTTAAAGTCATTACTTTGTTCAAATATGGAGCGCCAGTACCAGAGAACCAGTACATGATGGCAGATATTCAAAGTTATGTATGAAAACTTTAATTAAAATGTCTAAAGGTACAAAAATGTATGAACAGGGGGCAAAAAGAAGCCCATAAGCATTGACACAGCAAATGTAACTGATGCATGAATTTGTCATTGACTCAGATTCAAGACCTGCTCAGGTCCATTATGGGTAAGCTAGATATTAAAGTTTCACAACTATATAGTAGCACTAAGAGAATGAAAACATTATTATTATTATTATTATTATTATATAAGGTTGAGCAAAAGTATACAAAATGCATGAAGCAATGGCAGTCACAAAAGACACATGCATATATGTTTAAAAAAAGTTAGGAAAGTACTTCCAGTCAAATAAAAATGCAGTTTCATATTGTTATTGTTACACTGATGTTCCAGAATACAAAACATGTGATTAAAGTTCCATGACTTCAAAAAGTAAAAAAAAAAAAAACAAATATCTGATTTTCTGTGGTGGGAGTCAAGCCCCACTACACCCCTACATCCAACACTAATTATATATACCATCGCCAAGATTATATCACAGTTGAGAAGGGGTAAATCCCTGATCCTCTCTGTACTGTGTTCTCCGTACAAAACATCAAAGTTACAGAAATTTGATCACAGCTAGTAAATTGTCTGGGCAACATTAAGGAAGGATATTCCTGAGAACAGCAGAGACAAAGGAGGTACAAGACCTGGATTATATATCCAGTTTATAGTAAGACACAAAAGTATATACAGTACACCAGGTAGCAGTGTCACAAATCTCATCAATTGGTAAGTTACATTGAAAAACTGTGGAAGTTGCCACTGTCATTGTTGAATGTGCTGTCAGCAACAAATGTAATACAGTCTGAGAGTCATCTTGAGGGAGTGTCCATAGAAACACAACATCATAGTTTAGTTTTGGATGGTGCAAGGAACAATTGGTTTAATTTCCTGAAATATTTAGCTCTATGTAGATAGAACCTAAGTTGTCTATGAACATCAAGTAAATGCTATGCGTATTCCCCTTTATTTGGAAACTTTGGAAAAAAACTGTTAGATTAACAGATTTATATTGGATTCAAATGCCACCTTCAGAATAAAGAAGGGATTTGGTTTTAGAAAAACCCTGTCTTTATGAAAAAAAACAGACATGGTGGTTTGTACAGGAGGGCCTGAACTCTGAAATTCTCTTTGCAGAAGTAACTGTCACCAAAAAGATTGTCTTACATGTTAAGAACTTTAAGTTTACAGAAGTTGCTTACTCAAAGGAAGGCCAACTAAGGGCTTGAAACATCACTGTAATATCCCATAGAGGAACTGGGTCCCTTACAGGAGGCTGAAGAAGGAAAGTCCCTCTAAGAAAAGGCTTAGATACCTTTAAAGAGGCAACGAGAGTCTCATTGTGTCCTATCATTCCTCTCAACTGTCCAGATTTTCACAGAATGTCCAGATTTTAGTCTCATATTATTGGTCTGTTCCTCATAAAATTTGTGATTTTCTGGCAAATCATTGGGATGATCAGAGGATTGAAGTCACTAAATGATGACATACATTTGAGTTTCAGACCTCAGATCCTTCAAAAAATGTATGTTAACACAGACCCTGTTATCCTAGCAACGTTCTAAGTTTATGAGAAATGTTTAAAATCTGTCCCTATATTTTGGGCTTGTGTCCCCTACTTGTCAGGCTTTGTCCAGATTTCTAGCACTAAGAGGTTGAGAGCTATGTGTTCTATGTGAAAGTTAGAAACGGCTGCAAGCTGAACTTTGTGGAAAAGCTAGAACCTTTTCAGAGCAATTCTGACAAAAACTCTAAAATGGAAAGAAGGGGTACAGAAAAAGGATCAGCATCTTTTTCTGTAGCCCAAAAGGAAAACCTTTCATTTGCTTTGTTATACTGTTGTGCTAGATTTCTGTGAAGTTATAAGGATATGTACTATGTTGTCTGAAAGCCTTGCATCTCTGGCCATTGTTAGGATTGGAGTAACAAAGCAGTTCATTTTAAGGCTTCTGGGTCCAGCAGAAGATGCCCGGATGTATGGGATAGGAGATATGGACTGTAAGCCAGCGTCCATGTTGGACATAGAAGACAAGGCCAATATGGGGCAATGAGGATACCTTTCACCTTGCACCAGCTGGCTTTCTGAATGAATTTTGTGAACAATGGAAAAGGGGGAAAGATGTAAGGGAGACCCAGGAGTCAATTGTGAATCAGAGCATCCCACACTGACTGACCCTAAGGAAGGATTATGTTGAAGTAACTGCTGCAATTGTTGTTTATGTAGGATGCAAACAGGTTACTGCAAAGTTGGCCTCAGCAGCAGAAGATGTCGTTTGCCACTGTCTGATTGAGGGACCTCTCGTGAAGCAGAAGAATGCATCTGCTTAACCTCTCCACTAATACATTGCAAGCCCATGGAGTATGCACTGCTAAAAGAAAGTGATGGGAAGACATAGCCCATTACCACAATCTCATGGATTCCTGTTATATAGGATATGATCTGGTTCCTGCTTGCATATTGATATACCAAATTAATGACATGTCCGTCTAATTCAAAATCACACCAACTTGAAGAGAGTCTTGAAATACTTGTAACACCAATAACATTGCTCTCATTTCCATGATATTGATGTGGAGTTTGGTCCCTAATGGAGTTCAAGTATCTTGGACAGTATTTCCTTTGTAATATTCCCCGCCCTAAAAGGGAAGAGTCTGTGGTAACTACAGCTGTGGGGGAGAGAGAAGGACAGAAAGGATGTCCCACTAGCAACAGATGTGATTCACCATCTGAGGTGAGTTCCACACATGGGTGTTAGTCTGATTGGGGTGATGAGGGGATGATAAATTTGTGACTACTGAACTGATAGGGCCCATTGAAGGACTTTCATGTGAAATCTGGGCACAGGAATCAAGGTGATCACAGAATCCATAAGCCCTAGAAGTTTTAGTATTAGTCTTGCTGGAGGTGATGGGTGGCATAGTACTTGGAATGCTGCTTGTTGAATGGAGAGGATCCTGTGCTATGGCAAGGTGGCTATTTGAGATGTTGTATTCAGGTGGCATCTGATAAATTCTATGGAGTGAGATGGGGTCAATTTGCTCTTTACCAGATTTATGGTAATCCCCAAGCTGTGAAGTAACTGGAATAAAAGGTTCTTTTGCTCAACCAATAGATCCTTGGTTGGAGCAGTTGGAAGCCAATTGTTTAAGTATGGGAACACCTGGACCCCTTGCAGTCTGAAACAGACTACTACCATGCATTTGGTTAACACCTGGGGGAGCTGTTGTGAGTCTGAAGGGCAGAGCTCTGAAATGGAAATGATTGGCTCCCAGTCAGAAATGAAGGAATTCCCTGCAGTGCCTGTTTATCTTTACATGACAGTAGGCATCTTGCACATTTATTGAGCACAGCAAGTTATACTTCCTGAATAGAGGTAAAATGGACTCAACCATGACCATCTGGAATTTTTTTCTGCTTCATAAATTTCTTTAGCTGACTTAGGTCCAGAATAAGCCTTAAGTCCTCTGTCTTTTTTAGAAATAAAAAGAAAGTGGCCTCCATATCCTATTTGGTCTTGTGGGACCTGCAAGATAGCCATCTCATCTTGATCTGACAAGGTTAGAGTCAAGAGACACTGGGGGATAGTCAGGACCAAAGTGGAAGACACTATTGGTGCCAATGTAGGTGCTCTGGGTATGTTTGGATCTGAGGGCTTCAGTTCTGAAGATCAGACCTGCTACAGAGTCATCAGTAGAGGGGGTCATTGGCACTGTTCTTGGCTCGACCTATAAGGATGGAGTAGAGAGGGCCCCCAACTGCATCTGAATTCGAATGAACCTCTGCAGAGGGCATGGCCAGGATGAGACTAGGATAGCAGCACTTTTCTTCTGCTCTGCTACTACATATATTTCTGACAGGAAATTTTATTTCTAAATAATCCTCAACAACTCAGTTTAGTGAATTATGATAAACTTTGGCATCCTAAAGGATTATATAAAAAAACTTTTCTTAAAATTCAACTATTTTCTTGTCAAAATCTGCGAGAAAATATTTCCACACTGTATCCTGCAGCATCATGAGTTTATGCAAAGGCAGCATCTCAAGACTCTTTGTTCAATAAAGAGCTTCAGTCATTATTGACTAACATTCATAAATTGTCTTTGAAAACAGATAGATTGGACACCAAAATAGATGACTTTAAGAAAAACTGTTCCAAATAAATGGAACAAATTAATGAAGCACTGCAGTTACAGAAAAAAACAGATTTCTGGCATTGAAGACTCCTTGAATGATATGGGAATCAGAAAATCAACAAGCGGTTTACTAATGTAAGGTGACTGAATTTATTTTTTCTGTCTTATGCTTTTCTAACTTACAGATAATTAAGTATCATTTTTAATAGGTCCCAAAACAAATGCTGCAAATAAACGAACCTCAACAAAGAAAGGCAGCCACACCAGTCCAGTAGCTCGGGCAAAAAGAGCTCACAATCAGGCAAAATAATCCACAAACAATTTATTAACGTGTCAAAAGACTCCAGCAGTAAGCACCACACACGTTTTCATCTATCAAAAAGACTTCATCAGATACAACAATTTCCTGTTTGCACTCAATTTAAATACCTTTGCAGAGAAACTGATTGGTTAATTAATAAGTCAATTATAAAATGAAATAAGTCAGAAGACCTAATTTCAAAAAACATTTTCTAAAAAATGTATATACACCACACAAGATGAATTAAAATGTCAGTATTACATCCAAAACCACATGCATCATAAATGCACGAATTAAATAAAAACTTGAATAAAAAACTTATAAAAAACGATAAAAATACATGACAATATTAAATGACTTGTACCATTACAAAAGTAAGTAATGGGAATGAAAACAACTTATGCACATTTTACTTTATATATTGTGCCTTAATTTTCAAGTATGGAACAATCGAAATGGATTCATTTAGGCCAGGGGATTTGTTAGCCTCCAACAATATCTGCCAGTATGTTTCCTTGTGGGCAAGACGTGCCTCCCATGGTCCCCCCCTAATGTCCTTTGGAACTACCTCTAGGACAAAAAACAGGAATTTTGCATTTTCACATAGGGTGGTGTGTTTATATAAGGCACTGGTGTTTTTGCACTTGGAGATGTCATAAATGTGCTCATATATGCGCCTGGAAAATAACCTTTCGGTTTTACCAACGTAAAACGCTGGACATTGTTGGCATATTGCCAAATAAACTAAACCACCTGTCTTACAGTTATAATGACCCCTTGCCTTAATGTCCCTACATCTACTTTCCAGATAAACATGACTGTCTTGTAAAATGTACTTACAGGAGGAACAATGGCCACACTTAAAAACACCTAAATTGAGTCTAGAGTGTAAGGCGGAAACATCCTGTTGTTCCAGGGTTTTTTTGATATTAATACCCCTCCTGAATACGGTTTTGATGTCCCTATCCTTAAAGATGTCTAAGTCGGTCAACTCCTTAAACATGCCCCATTCGTTTTCGACAATATTTCTTATATGAGAGGCATTTCCACTAAACTCTGTAGTGAATATAAAACTACTAACAAACTGGTCCGTCTTGTTACGTATAGAACCATCTTCAGTGTTGGCACCAGATCTACCCAAGATGGGAGCAAATCTGAATGACCTTGCCATGGTAACCTCCTCTTGAACAGTCTTAATCAGTGATACAGGGTAACCCCTTTCCAAAAATAGATGTTGCAATATACCACATTCTTGCTGAAAATCCTCATCAAGGGAGGTCATCCGGGAAATATGGACATATTGCCCCTTAAGGATCCCCCTTTTTTGAAAATTGGGGTGGGAACTCTGATAATGTAGATAACCATTGGAAAATGTGGGTTTACGATAGATGTTAGATTTGAACCCATCATCACCCACGGTAAGTGTCACATCCAAATAGTTGACACTATGTTGGGAAATATGATGTGTAAACTTTAAAAGGTTAGTAGTAGTGTGTATATACTGAATACATTTCCCTATATCATCCACGGGTCCCGTCCAAAAGATACAAATATCATCAAGGAATCTACAATAGAAGTTCCAAGATTTTGAAAAGGGGCTATCCAAAATGAATTTCTTTTCCCAAATGTACATAATAATGTCAGCATAGGTAGGTGCACAATTCGCCCCCATCGAAACACCTGTCACTTGATGGAAATATTCACCCAAAAAGAACACAAAATTGTTCTTTAAAACCAGACCCATCAGCTCAGTAATAGCATGCACGTCATTGTTGGTAATATGGGGACATTCCCAAAGGGCCTCTTCTAACCATTCAAGACCCAATTCATGAGGAATAACGGAAAAAAGGTCCACCACATCGATGGTTAGAAATACCAGGTTGGATGCAAGTAAATCTGGGGTAACACCACGCAAAAAGGCCCAAGAATCTTTGAGAATATATTCCTCTCTACCCCATAACTCCTTCAATTTCCAGTCCAAGAATTTGGATATGGGGTGTGTCTTCGAACCCTGTGACGCTACTATGGGTCTTAAGGGTGGATCAAGGGGGTTTTTGTGCACCTTGGGTATCCCGAAAATAGATGGTATCCTAGGATCCGTGTTTGAAAGGAAGGTATAAATTTGAAAATCAATCACCTCCTGATCTAATAAATCCTGAACAACTAAATCTATCTTATGGTAGGATATATTGATTTCATTCAAGGAGGCAGAGGTGTATTTGTGGTGGTCATGTAAAATGTCATACATTTTACCCTGGTAAACAAGACAGTCCATAATGACCGTCCCCCCACCCTTGTCCGGTTCCATGACCCTAAGGGTAGGATCACCCCTAAGTTGTTCAAGCAGTTGTCTTTCCTGGGATGTTAGGTTGGCCACAAAGTGATCCATACCCAACTCCTTCCTAAACCTGCCCTCAATCCTTTTCTCCAAGTTTTTAAGTTGTGGGTGAAGGGGGGGGATTGAAAGTGCTAGATCTCCTCAAAAAGAAACCAGGGGTACCGTTGGAATTGCCCAATAGATGTTCCAAATTTAATTTACGGGTAAAAAGCTTAAGGTCTAAAATGGCATGTATTAAATTGCTGTGTTTTTTGGGGACATACTTGAACCCCTTAGTAAATAACTGAAAACAATGATCAGAAATAACAAAATCACTATAATTATAAATGTGATAATTGTTACAGGTATGTAAGGTGTATTGTCCCAAGGTGGTAACAACATGCTCATTATTTTTTACCAATTCTGCCTCTGGTTTCTCTTCCAACCTCGAGTGAACCCCCCTCGCCCTCTCTGTGCTAGGGGGGCTCGGTCTAAAGGGTGGCAGTTATTAGGGGGTTGTTGCCCTTGTTGGCGTATGCGTTCTGACCTACGCAAAGCTGGTTCATCCTCCCCAAATGACTCATGAAAGTCACCACGGGGGGATACAGTATTCCTCTGTTCCACAGGGACCTCCCTGGGAGGACTGTGGGAAGAAAAACCATACTCATGGTCATGGTGATAGGATTGCCATTTGAATGGAGGTGGACTGGGGTATTGTCGCCCCTGTTCGTACTCTAACAAATCCCTTCTTAATTTCTTGTATTTACGATTCAAGACTGTATCACAATGTGAGTCTACATCCCTTCTTATTTCATGACATTTGTTAGAATCAAATAACAAATCATCAGACATACGTTTAAAGTATACAGAAATATCCTGTTGTAAAATGGACAATTCATCATTATTCTTTTTGATAATTGCTTTCACAATACTACGCCCACATTGATCAAAGGCCTCAATAAGGTCTTTGTGAAAAGGGCTTCCTGGTATAACCTGATTCGGGTATTTAAATACCCTTAAACCCTTTGGTACAGTACCTTTGTTCAGGTTTTCCATAAGATATAGATTGTCCAGTTCCAGAGTCCTATAGCGGTAGAGTGCGTTCTCAAAACGCCGTTCAAGTTCAGAATAAATAACACCGCTAGCTCCTCGACCCTGAAAATGTTCCTCATATTCGAATTTGGGTTTGGAAAGAAACCATTCGTTAAAGGATGAGGTGGAACGGTGGTTAATTTCAATATCGCAATCCGGCTGAGCAGCAGGAATGGGTGAAGAAGCAGTATTGTGAAAAGCCGCTGGCGTACTGTTGAAATCAGTAGCGGGAACGTGTACGGAATTGGCGTTCCCTCTTACTTGGACTGCACCATCAGATAATTCTGTGACGGGTAAATTTCTCTGGTTAGGAACAATGAACCTAGAAAGGTTTCGCTGCTCGTGAAGTAAAGTCTGAATTCCCGTTCCCATGGGGGTCAAAAGATTGATTAAAGTGGTTAACTGGCCCGTGAGCTGAGAAAATCCGTCCGATTCGGACCTGGATGAATCCACAGGGATACTCCTCTGTTGCCCATGCCCCGGAGAGACCACCGGACTAGCAGCCATGACGAACAAAACCCAAAACAAATGCTGCAAATAAACGAACCTCAACAAAGAAAGGCAGCCACACCAGTCCAGTAGCTCGGGCAAAAAGAGCTCACAATCAGGCAAAATAATCCACAAACAATTTATTAACATGTCAAAAGACTCCAGCAGTAAGCACCACACACGTTTTCGTCTATCAAAAAGACTTCATCAGATACAACAATTTCCTGTTTGCACTCAATTTAAATACCTTTGCAGAGAAACTGATTGGTTAATTAATAAGTCAATTATAAAATGAAATAAGTCAGAAGACCTAATTTCAAAAAACATTTTCTAAAAAATGTATATACACCACACAAGATGAATTAAAATGTCAATATTACATCCTAAACCACATGCATCATAAATGCACGAATTAAATAAAAACTTAAATAAAAAACTTATAGAAAACTTGATAAAAACACATAACAATATAATTAACTTGTAACATTACAAAAGTAAGTAATGGGAACAAAGACTCTTTGTTCAATAAAGAGCTTCAGTCATTATTGACTAACATTCATAAATTGTCTTTGAAAACAGATAGATTGGACACCAAAATAGATGACTTTAAGAAAAACTGTTCCAAATAAATGGAACAAATTAATGAAGCACTGCAGTTACAGAAAAAACAGATTTCTGGCATTGAAGACTCCTTGAATGATATGGGAATCAGAAAATCAACAAGCGGTTTACTAATGTAAGGTGACTGAATTTATTTTTTCTGTCTTATGCTTTTCTAACTTACAGATAATTAAGTATAATTTTTAATAGGTCATGACAAAATATTATTAGTTTCCCTTAAATGAAGCATACAGCATTTATACGAGTATATGATCTGAAGGGTTGCATACAGAATGCTTACTTAACAGCTAATGCATACTTTATATTTGAAACAGAGAATGGCTGCAGTATATAATACATAGCTGAATTTAAAGCTGTTTTATTCATATAAACTGCAGTTACCCTCTAAAGGGAAACACTATGACTGACATTTCATACTTTCTTGTTATAAAAAGGAAAAGACATTAACACTGTTAAATTAAAACTACTACTTAAATGGTATACTAAAAGAAATGACAGCTAAACATCTTCACCTAAGTGTGGAAGCAACTCAATGTAATCATTAACTACAGAAACATTAGAAAAGCTGTTTCACTAAAACTAATAGTAAAACCTGAAAGCTGCCTGTCTTCCTAGTGCATATATTTAGACAATATCTTACTGTTCTATTTAATAGAATTATTTATGATGTGCTGGATTGGGTGAGGGGGTGATTGCAGTTGCTATGGATGTGTGTTTTCATGTTGTTTAACAGTGGAGAGATTGTGAAGTTTTAAATGGCTTTGAAATAGTCTCTGCTCATAGAAGAAATGTTCAGGTTCAGTAGGAAAGATATGGAAATTGTTGTGACTGATGGGTTGTCCCTATGCCAGGTGCTTCTGCATTAGTTAGATATCAAGCTCCTCTCGCCATAGCTTGAGCTTTTCTACTTCACCTAGAATACATAAAGCTTTTTCTGGTAAACAGCTAGAGTTCAGTTGGAATTTCCACCTAAACAAGAGAACAGAGCTCAATATTCAGAGACTCTGACAGGCAGCTTTAGTAGTTTAATTTGAATAAAAGACTGAACCTTTTAAATATGCATTATCTCAAATTTCACTGCAGCTATAGTTAAACATGCAGACTGGCACTGAAGAAGGGAAACAATTATATTATACAACGACCCCCCATTAAATATTCAAAAACATGCACGCTGATTGATTAGCGTGCACGTTATAAATCAAAGTTATAGTAATGGAAAAAGGTCCGGTCGCCCTGACTTTTTCCATTACTATAACTCTTTTTTTTTACAGCAATGGAGAACGCAAGATTTCCTTTGCTTCACACTGTCTCGCTATGTTAAATGAGTTTAACATAGCGAGACAGCTTTAAAAAAGCAACGGAGATTTTCTGTTGCTTTTTTTTAAAGCTGTCTCGCTATGTTAAACTCATTTAACATAGCAAAACAGTTTTTAAAAACCAACGGAGATCTTGCTTTCTCCGTTGCTTTTTCAAAACTGTCTCGCTATGTTAAATGGGTTTAGCATAGCGAGACAGCTTTAAAAAAGCAACGGATATTCTCCGTTGCTTTTTTTAAAGCTGTCTCGCTAAACTCATTTAACATAGTGAAACAGTTTTTAAAAAGCAATGGAGATCTTGCTTTCTCCGTTGCTTTTGCCCACAGCTCTGATGTACTGCGTAGGCATGTGCATGCGCAGTACATCAGAACTGCCGCAGAATACCAGACAGCTGCGGAAGGGCAGCAAGGAGGCATTATACAGTTCCATTATTTAAGAAAAGTAATTATTTTTTTCTTAAATAATGTCATTGTATAATAGCAATAACCCACTTCTGGGTGTGGGTAATGCTGGATTTACCCACAGTTGGCTTTGTTTGGCCACTCGGGCTTTGCCCTCGTGACCAAACCACACCAACCGTGGGTAAATCCAGCATTACCCACACCAGACGTGGGTTATTGCTATAATGTTACACATACTATGAAATACCTTTGAATACATTTATATGTAAATATATTAGAAAGCAAGTATTTACGTTTGATAGTAGTTGTTTATATGAATTGTAAAATGAATAAGTATATGTGTGTGTGTATATATATATATATATATATATATATATATATATATATATATATATATGGATTCACTATGTAATTTCGAAATACTGAAATCACAAATTTCAGTATTTCGAAATTACATAGCCAAAGACACCAAACACCAAAACCCTAAAACCGCGAAATTCAAAATCCCGACGCTACACTACAGATACAGCACACACAAACACATATACACCACTTCCCCCCAACTTAAATATAATATCCTACACTACAGATAAGCAGGGGGCAAGCCCCCCACACCCTCCTACTTATATATACTAACTCTGAGATTGCACAATCAGGTACACACAAGCAACTCACTCCCACACATTATACAGACCCTCGCACACACCCATCACATTCAAAACACACACTGACAGATACTAAAGCCCCTAACCAACAGACATACACATACATACATACCCAAACTCACATTTTGCCATTCACACACCACAACACCAGAAGCGCTAATTTAAAATCCCCGTACTTCAGGATTTTGAATTTTGCGCTTCTGGTTTACTGGTATTTCAAGACTTTGGTATTTTAATTTCGAAATACTGAAATTCAGGATTTCAGTATTTCGAAATTAAAAAGGGAACCCATATATATATATATATATATATATATATATATATATATATATATATATATATATATATATATATATATATATATATAAAATGTTTAGAAATTCATTATTAGATGCTTGACATACATGATATGAATATGTAGTCAATACACTCAGAAGTCTCATACATAAAACAAAAGAAGCAATAAACTGTATACTTGACAGAAATAACATTGGAGGCTTTAATTTACAGCAATAAACCACTGGATATGGACAAATAATGAAATATTGTTTAAACATTGTAGAACAACTGTTCATTTACTTTAATATAATCTTACAAAGAGGGAATAGAAGGGTCTGAAAATACATTGGTCTTATGGTGGGACACACCACAAAACATTTTAAATTGTGCAGCAGTCTTTCACATTTTATACTGTTAGTTGATGAATTTCAAAACTATGCATAGATAAGGAACAATAAAAAGAGATGTAGGCAAATCTTAGTTTAACACCTTAATGAACACATAAAACTGGAGAATGTATATATCAAATAACAAGTTAAGATGTGAAATAATTGTTCTACTTATTATATATTAACAATGCTTTAAAGGATACAGGTTCATCTTTATTTTACTGTTAATGGCATCATATTTGGTTGTAGTAGAGTAGTCTTTTTTTTTGCCAGAGTATTGGATGGATGTATTTGCTTGGGTGGTTAGACTATTCAAGCAAGGGGTGTTAGACTTTGTGAGGAGTAAATGGGATTGTAAAAGCAAATGTTTAATGACAATTATATTTTTTAGTTTCTTTCAAGTGTCCACAATAGTAATTAGTTTATGTCTAATAAAACCTTCAAAAGTTAATGTTCATGTGATGATTATTAAGCAGTTCTTTACTAACAGAGTGCCATTATCTATGAGAAGTACATCTATACTTTTGATCAGTAGGACAAATGGCATTTATTAACTGTATTTCCATAAATGGCATTTATTAACTGTATTTCCATAAATATCAATGGATTAAAAACTGATGCAAGAGGCATAGCTTAAACAGATATTTGAAGTTGTTTAATTCTCAAGTTATTTTTTTTACAGGAAACACACTCATTAACAGAAAACACAGACAGGCTAAATACTAAAAATTACACTATATTATCCAGTTTGTACTGCGGTGGTGGTGCGGTAGAGTTGTCGCCTCACAGTAAGACATTGTCCTGTTCGATTCTCAGCTGGAGCTTCTTCTGTGTGGAGACATTCATTGAAGGTTGTGCGTCAGGGCTGGCAACTTAGCACGTAAAACTGTACTGCCAACCATTAGTGAACCGGAGTTCCACTGTGGCGACCTCTAACCGGGAAAAGCCAAAAGACACAACAGACACAACAACACTATATTATCCAGTTCACAATATAATCAAAAAAAAGGTGGGGGGTTGCTATATTATGGAGAAATTCACTGCCTATACCTACGGTTAAAGAAACATATCAAGATGATAATGGTATGCTTTGTACTGTAACTATAAAGTATAATAAGAGGATATTAATTCTTATTAACTTGTATTGGATTCCTGGAATAGGAATTAAAACAGCTCACTAACACCCAGAACAAGTAATTCAAAACTTGAAAAGCAGTATCATTTTAGCAAGAGACTTTAATTGTATATTGTCACCACGTGATACTAACACAATAGGTAAAAGGAGAATGCCGGCATATGCAAAGGCATTTTTAAAATTTATTGAATTGTTTCATCTTAGAGATATAAATGAATTTTCAGAATCAAATTCATTATTTTTTACCCATTATTCCCATAGACATGGAACACAATCCAGAATTGACAGAGTTTATGTCTCTAATGACCTGACTGATACACTAGGCAAAGTCAAGGTAACCTGTCCACTTTCCAATCCCAATGCAATTATCTTTGAGCTGCTTTTGAAATCTAATAATAATGTTAAAATCAAAAGATTACCAGCATATATAACTTGTTTAAAATAATTTAATGACTTTTTATTAAAGAAATATTTTCCTTTATAGAAATTAATAATATAGAAGATACTTCAGACATTTATTTATGGGATACACTAAAAGCATTTCTTTTTGGTAGAGTCACTAACTGGTTGTCAAAAAAACAAAACAAAAAAAAAAACAATGGGACAAAAAATTACATGAAATACAAGAAAAACTTGATAAGTTAAAATTAGAAAATCAGACAAATAAAAATAATAATACAGAAGAGATTAATAAGCTAAACAACAAATACCTGGAATTTTTAAACCATAAAACTAAAATCAACATTGAGAAGTTTAAGATTATTAATTTGTCTATTAATCCAAAATATATGTGCAATTTAGCCACAAAAACAAAATTACTCAGTAAGTCCAGTCACATAAAAGAAGTCTACTCACATAGGAAGAAAAAAAGTAACATTAATAGAAGATATTCTAAAGAAATTCAGAGATTATTATAATAAAATCAGTCAAAATAATAAATTAATAGATCAAGAAGAAATAATTAAAATATTTATTAAAAAAATATAAAAATTAAACTATCTGATCACCAAATGAAATTAACTAACAAACCAATCTCTATGTCTGAACTTCAAACTGAGATTTCTAAACTAAAACCTAATAAAGCACCAGGTACTGGTGGGATTACATCTGAACTTTATAAGCTGTTACCCAAAGAAGCCCTAGACATATTACAAAAGTTTTTTTCTCTATAGTCAAGGACCTAGTTAAAGTTTCTCTTCCTGGAAATACCCCCCTTATCTCTCCAATTTTAAAAACTGACAAAGATCCTACCGAATGCTCTGATTTCACTTTTAAATGTAGATTATAAATAGTTCATGGCAATTCATTCTAATAGATTAAAATATATTCTACCTTCCATGATTGATGAACATCAAACTGGCTTTATCTTAAACAGGAATACTTATAATAATTAAGAATAATCACAATAATTGACTATGCAAATAAAACAAAAAATAACAACATTAATGAGTCTTGATATTAATAGTGCTTTTGACTTGGTAAACTGGAAATATCTCTTGGTAGTTTTAGAAGAATATAATTTCTCAAGTAAATTCACACATCTTTTTTACTCTTCTTTATAATTATTGTTTGCATGTGTTAAAATAGGTACTTTTACTTCTGATTCTATACAAATTTTAAAAGGAATCAAACAAGGATGTCTTCTTTCACTTTTGCTTTTTACTCCAGTTATGGAACCATTTGCTAATTTTCTTAGATCAAATATAGATATAATAAAAGGTATTAACATAAATGAGAATTTAAACTCTGAAATTCAACTGTTTGCTACTGATATCCTACTGACATTAAATGGCAATGATAATTCTTTATCTGCAGTTTTCATAGCAATGGATGTACTTAAAAGAAAATCTGGTTAATATTTAACAATGACAAAACAAAAATCCTACCTATAAATACAACACAAAAAACAAAACAAAACAAACTATGTAAAAACAAAAATTATGGCCCAACAAGGCTGCAAGCAAGACGTAAACTTTTATTTGTAAGCGCTTTTGTCAGGGCTAGTGCTCTGACTTCTTCAGACAATCAGTACAAAAAACTAAAGACATTTAAATACATATCAAGTTAATTAATCAGGTTACATAATCATTAAATTTCCTCTTGTCAGCAATAAATTAATTATCCAATCAATTACATTATTAGAAATATTTGAATATATATATATATATATATATATATATATATATATATATATATATATATATAAATGCATATTAGAATATATTAAAACCAATTAAAACATGTTAGAAATCAGAAATGAAAACATGAATACCACAAGCATGTAAATGTATATATTATACTATTCATTGCATTATTTTTAATTATTTTTAAAAATAGCCTTGCTGGGGTGGGAGGTTGGCATAATGGTTAAGGTGGTTGCCTCACAGACTCATGCTGCAGGGTTTAATTCTCACATGGGATAATTGGCTAGGCTTAAAATGGTCCATAAGGGCAGTTAACCTAGTACTAATCTATGACTCTATGACCCTATTAAAAGGAACTTTTAGAGGTTCTTCAGTGAATAGGTGGTTCCTTTTAGCTATTTTTAAAAATAATGCAATGAATTAGAATAGTATAATATATACATTTACATGCTTGTGGTATTCATGTTTTCATTTCTGATTTCTAACATGTTTTAATTGGTTTTAATATATTCTAATATATATATTTTAAATATATATATATATATATATATATATATATATATATATATATATATATATATATTCAAATATTTCTAATACAATTGATTGGATAATTAATTTATTGCTGACAAGAGGAAATTTAACAATTATGTAACAATTAATTAACTTGATATGTATTTAAACATCTTTAGTTTTTTTGTACTGATTGTCTGAAGAAGTCAGAGCACTAGCCCTGATGAAAGCGCTTACAAATAAAAGTTTACATCTTGTTTGCAGCCTTGTTGGGCCATCATTTTTGTTTTTACCTACAAATACAAATAAGAATAAAATTTATAATAAATTAATTAAATATATTGTCAAAGAGAAGAAAATTAATTATTTCGGAATAATTATAAAATAAACATTAAAGATATAATAAATTATATTTGTACTAACAGTATAAACAATGTAAAGAATCTAATAGACAAATGGAATAAAATTTTCTTCACAACAGAAGACAGGCTATCTATAATCAAAATGATTATATTACCAAAAATCTTACATATTATACAAGCACTAACATTACCCCCCACAAAAAGTTGCATTAAAAAAGTTAACACTATAATTTTGAGATTCCTCTGGTACCCCAATAAACCAAAAATTGCTTTAAACCATCATATGACAGACTGGGCAGCAGGAGGAATAGGGCTACCAGATCTAGAATTATACTCATTATCATCTATTATAAAACAATATATCTTTGGATCAATAACACTTACACAGCGAGGTGGAAAGAGTTTTTAGGAAATATTTTTATAAACTCTAAACATAATAGATATTATAATAATTATCTCATACTAAATAACAGTCTACATTGGTTATTAAAGGATTACCTTATGGGGAAAAAAATCACCAAACAAATGACTCCTATTTCATTTTTACTATATTAAATACTTCTAAAAATGTTATTTATATATATATATATATATATATATATATATATATATATATATATATATATATATATATATACATATATATATATATATATATATATATATATATATAAACCTGTCATATAAAGGCTAGATCTTCCTTATATTTCCTATGGCATATACTCAAAATAACATCTCCACCTCAAAGTTAGAAACAATGACTCACTTAAAGAGAAAATCTACTATATTGGTTTCAGTTAATGAAAGATGAAAAGCTACATTCTGTTGAATATATTAAGAACAAATGTAAATTACATAAAGATACGTGGCTAGATGTATAATCCTGCAGACAACATGTAGAAAGGGAAATTAAGTTAATGCAACCAAGAATAAGATATCATATCCCAAATTTAATTGAATATCTAATATTCTTAATGGAACAGAACACAGTGAGACAGGGTCTCTTATCTAAATTATATAGAGTTACAAGGAGAGAAACAAAAAGTTGCAATGGCAATTGTTGGAATTATTTTACCCAAGAAAATGTAAAAGAAAAAGTCATGGACATTCAGAATTGCCATTTAGCTGAAACACCTGAGACCCTTAAAGGGTAATTTGCATATATCCCATGTTGCCTCTAATACAAGAGGTTTAAGGTATCACACAGTGGAAAGTCTAGCTTTGCTAGATTTTTATTTTTGTGTTTTTTAACCAATTGGTTTTCCTGTGTGACCTTTTTACTCATTGTTTTAGTTTGTTAGTTGGGATATTTTGTAGACACCCTATTGTTTATAAATATCAGTTGGGTATGACAATCCTTTGTTTCAAAAGTCAAACATTCCTCTTATACTTTCTGATGATGCCATAGAATGTAGAAATGCGCATTTCCATAAGTAAAGGGTTTAATGCATTGTCCTGAAATTGTCCATAAATAGACTTAAAAGTAAAAGAAAAATTCATGGACATTCAGAACTGCCATTTAGCTGAAACACCTGATCTCCTTAAAGGATAATTTACATATATCCTGTGTTGCCTCTGATACAAGAGGTTTAAGGTATCACACAGTAGAAAGTCTAGCTTTGCTGGATTTTTCCTTTTGTGTTTAACCAATTGGTTTTCCTTTGTGACCTTTTTTACTCATTGTTTTAGTTTGTTAGTTGGGATACTTTGTAGACACCCTAATGTTTATGGATATCAGTTGGGTACGATAACCCTGTGTTTCCAAAAGTCAAACATTCCTTTTACTCTGTGATGATGATGCCATAAGAAGGCAGAAACATGCATATCTACAGTGAGAGGGTTTGGCTTTATTGGCCTGAAACTGTCCATAAATAGACTTCAAAGAAAAAGTCATGGACATTCTAAATTGCCATTTAGTTGAAACACGGTAACACCTGATATCCTTAAAGGGTAATTTGCATATATCCCATGTTGCCTCTGATACAAGAGGTTTAAGGTATCACACAGTTGAAAGTCTAGCTTTGCTAGATTTTTCTTTTTGTATTTTTTGAAATCAAAGGAAGGGAAAGATCATCCACTTTTTTGAAACTTAACTTCTCACGTACTTTGCAGAGGAATTAGTCTACACTTTCATGACATACCACAGACACAGAGAAATTTATAGCCAGGTACTATTGACAATCTTATACAGGTAATTAGTCCTGCTGATGTCAGGAGCTCAGGCTGCAGACAGTGAGGTGTGAAACTATTTTCCTTTGTCTGTATTGTAGAGAGGAAGAGAACTGATTAACAGCTGCTTCCACTGTAGTCATGCCTTCCATAGCAAAACAGAGCAATTAAATCAGTCAGTGGTTCAAAGGCAGTTGTCGTCTCTTTTGACAAATTTACATAAGCATTACAGTAGTGAAATGCTAAACTTTGAGCTTTAAATGTTTGTTGTTTATACTATACATTTTAAGATGATTTGAATGCAGTATCAAAGATGTAGGTGACATTTAGATAAAAGCCAGAAAATATTTTTTTCTTGTTATTTTTGTAAAGTATCAGCACGTTTACCAAATTGTAGGGGGAGTGGGATGTCAATTCATCTGGACTAGAAAAAGATACTTTGAACAAATGCCTGCAATTTAGCAAATGTTTTGGTTGCAGCTATATAACTCATTAGTATATTGTAAAACAAGCCCCAAGACACTAACAAATGAGAACCATTCAAGAAATAAAAGAAGCAGTCCTGTTACAGACAGTATATAAGATGACAGTGACTGATACTAATCCCATTATATGTCAATGGCATGGGAATACGGGTCTATATTGAATTAGCGAATGTTTAGAAAAGCGAACGCTAATTCATCGACCCCTTTTAAGCGAAAGCTTAAAATCTCAATCACCCAGAATGGAGATTTTTTTCCCTGGGAAAAAAAAATTCTGTTCCGAGAAACATGCACACAACACAAGCACACCAAAAAAATAGCAATCCACACATATACACTTAAAATCCTACATCTACCCTACACTAAACTGTACATACACTACTATCTATCCACTTACCTTAACCCAAACCCTAACCCTAAGATCCGTCACTATCGCACACTCACCTGACCCACGCCCTAACCCTAACTCACCTACCCTGCCATAACCCTAATGTCTGTTACTATCGCACACTCACCCGCACCCTAACCCTAACTTACCTAACCCATGCCCTAACCCTAACGTCCACACAATCGCACACTTACCTGAACCCGACCTGTAACTTTCCACCACAGTGCTGAAAATAGCGAAGCCACAGAAACGGCCAACCGAATTCTTTCCCTTGGAAAAAATTCAGTGTTCTGCAGCTTCTCTATTTTCAGCATTCACTGTTTTGCGGTCAATCTTAGAACATTCGATGTTTTAAAACTTCAAAGTTCTAATATAGATCCTGGGAATACATCACTACTTCCTTATGTCTAGCATAACTCATATAAAGCAGACTTGAAATGGATTATGGGAAAGAAAAAGGCTTGAAGAAAAATAAGATCACATTGATATGTCAAGCCTCACTGGCTTGCAGAAAACACATTATTTTCTATAAGAAGCAGTCAGAGTGATGATGAGGTGATAAAGAAGTTTAAAAATCAGAGATAGAGTGAAAAATAAATTTTTTTTAGTTCTAATGTGGATTTGTCCTTTAATGTTATAAGTTATGAGCCTTATGTGAAATCAAAACATTCATCCTTTTTGCTACATGCACAGATATGATATTATTTTATTGATACAGATATTTCATATAGCTTTACACTTTGTATTCATCAGCTGAATACAAACTGAATCTAATAATGGGCAATGTAAAATATGTAGTTTTGAAGCAGGGTTTCATTTCATTTCACTGGATAATTATCTGTGAATTGTCAATCATCACTTGAAAGTAATTAACTTACCATTTAGAGAAAAGTTGGCATCCTCTTGACTGTCATTCAAATTCTGGTTCTGAAAAACAATCCAGATATAAACCATATAGAAATCTGTTGCAAGAAATGTTACAATTTATCATCTAACTTACACACTTTACTCTGAAATGTATAGTTAAATACAACATGCTTCAATATACAGAGAATGGTGACTAGACAGCCATGTGTATAGCCATGATATAAGTTATCATTGTTCTGAATATATAATATATATATACATATATATAAATATATATATATATATATATATATATATATATATATATATATATATATATATATACTTTTTTTTTTTTTTTTTTTTTTACACAAAAGCTGACAGACTAAATCCTGAAGACCTAATTAGTACACAGCTGCTTTTATATCTCTTATAATGACATAATTCACAAAAGATTTAAAACACAGTGAATGTATTCAGTGTTATATACCTTGTACTTTAGACAATGATTTTTTGGTTATCCTGGGGCTGGTCAATGTATACTAGCATAAGCTGCAAATCCCAAACAGTTGTGAATACAAGTGAAATGTCTGAAAATCTCATCTTTCATTACTTTTTTATGCATGTTATTTATTTATTTACTGACATTGGTTGACTGGGAAAGTCCATTAGGTCAGAATAACCCATTTTCAGTGGAGGTCTGGGAAGAAAAGCTCCAATAACAAATTAAAAATGACTACAGCAAACAACTAAACAAAAAAAATTATACAACAGAAAAAGATTTACAGTAATAAGAAGCCATACAAATATAAATAGCATTTCTTAACGATAGAAATATTCAAAGCACAATGTCATTATGCAATAAAAATGAATGATGGTAGAACTTGCACAGTCTATAAATAGATAACTTGTTGAGGACATTCAATATAAACAATCTTGACTCCCAATATATTCTGTACAATATGAAGGAGATTATACTTTTGCCTTGTGGACGTTTCTTAAGGAGTAAATAATGATTAGTATCCTTTGTTTAAGAGAAAGTCACAGAAGTACAGTTGGTTTACTAGTATTTCAGTTGATCTAAAAAAGGGTATTCTAGTCAGTAAACACATTAGTGCTGGTTTATGGTAGTATAAAGTTCTGATCACAAGGACAGATGTGATTATTTAGAAAGTGATTTTTTAGGGTAACTTTGATGGTTTTTATAGACTCAATTTGTGTTATGGAGAGGGGGGGGTAGGGCATTCCATAGCTTTGCTATGGAGTAAATGTATAAGTTTTGTCCAGCTCTCTTATTGGGTTTGTATATGGTAAAAAGCTGTTTATTAGTAGAAAGGAGATTTTGATTTGGGTGTAGGACTGAACAATCGAATGCAGTGATGGGTAGTTATTTGGATTGTATATTAATTTATGAGCAAGAGTTAGTTGAGTGTATTGGAGGTAATGTGGGAATTCCAACTATTTTAATTCTTTAGTGGTGTGTCAGTGGTGAGTGCGGTTTTTGCAGTCCAGAAGCAAATTTGGCATTTCAGTTGATCTAAAAAGGGTATTCTAGTCAGTAAACTCATTAGTGTTGGTTTATGGTAGAATAAAGTTCTGATCACAAGGACAGATGTGATTATTTAGAAAGTGATTTTTTAGGGTGACTTTGATGGTTTTTATAGACTCAATTTTTGTTATGGAGGGGGGGTAGGGCATTCCATAGCTTTGCTATTGAGTAAGTGTATAAGCTTTGTCCAGCTCTCTTATTGGGTTTGTATATGGTAAAAAGCTGTTTATTAGTAGAACGGAGATTTTGATTTGGGTGTAGGATTGAACAATCGAATGCAGTGATGGGTAGTTATTTGGATTGTATATTAATTTATGAGCAAGAGTTAGTTGAGTGTATTGGAGGTAATGTGGGAATTCCAACTATTTTAATTCTTTAGTGGCGTGACAGTGGTGAGTATGATTTTTGCAGTTCAGAAGCAAATTTGGCAATTTTATAACAGCATGATCATAGTTTATTGCTTAAGGATGTCATGCCATTAAAGAATTAAAATGGTTGGAATTCCCACATTACCTCCAATACACTCAACTAACTCTTGCTCATAAATTAATATACAATCCTATCCCACCACTGTACTTCTCTTCGACTACTAAACTGGCTAGAACGTCCTCATCATCTTACATACATTCAACTAACAACTGCCCATAAACTAATATTCAATCCATCCTGCTGCCCTGCACTTTCTTCTGTATAACAATGCCAAAAATCAAAACAAACTATGTAAAAACAAAAATTATGGACCAACAAGGCTGCAAGCAAGATGTAAACTTTCTTCTGTATTTACACTTTACTAGCCTAATAGACCTCTCCGCTCTGAAAATCAAACTCTCTTGCTAACAGAAAAACCTAACCTCCCCACTGGTCAATTGTTCCACTCCTTTTCCACTGCTAGACTTTGGAACTCACTCCCACCTTAATTTAGATCCACTACTAATACTTCTTTCGACAAAAATATCTTTGAGACAACATCTTTCCTCCCAATGACTGTGCTCATGTGCTAGTTCCTCACAATCTATAACCTGACGATTTCTCTCCTACTACTACCCCCACCTATCCTACCTTCTTCCTATATTACCTTCAAAAACCTCCATATTTCCTGGTAGCAATCTAATTTCTGTACCTTGAAAACATCTACCGTCTCCTGGCAGACTTATGTACAGCCACTTTACCTTCTTACTTGGTGAAAAACTATGTATTCTGTTCAAAACTTTGTTAAAATGTTGTATGCTGTTTAAAACTTGTGTTGTAACCATTTAGTTTGTTATTCAAATGTATGTATTGTATTTTATTGTGGAGCTTTTCTCCCCGGGCCTCCACTGAAAATGGGTACTTTTTGGCCCAGTGGACTTTCCCAGTAAACAAATGCAAATAAATAAATAATAATAAGGATGCGTGAAGGTTGGTAAAGATGGGGGAACCACAGAGGAGTGAGAGAAGTAGGAGGGAATGTGCCAATTTTATTCTTGTGGGCTTATCCACATATGGTTTAGGTCTATATAGTTTAATTAATTTTGAGTGTATTTTTTTTTTGTTTATGTTAAGAATGTGTTGTTTGAATGATAGTTTATCATATATAGTGATGTCCAGAAGTTTAGCTTTTTCACTACTTCAATTTCCGTATTATTTGGGGAGTGCATTTTAAACTCTTTTGAGGGTGGTTTGGAAGAGAATATTAGTAGTTTGGATTTTTTGGGATTAAGTAGTAATTGAGCTTTATTTAGCCATGTTTCTGTGTTTGAGACAGTGCTTTGTGTTATATTGAGGAAATCTAGGAAGTTGCTGGCTGAGAATAAAACAATAGAATCATCAGCATATTGTATGAGGGAACTATGTGGGGAGACAGTATGGAGGCTATTTATAAATACATTAAAAAGTAACGGTCCAAGGATGGAGCCATGGGGATGCCAATGTTATTAACCAGATAACCAGATTGATTGTTTTGCTATCTGACAGATTATTGTCTGTCTTTCAGGTAGCTAGTTAACCAGGTAATGGTATGTTCAGTACATCCTAATCTTTCTAATTGTTGGATTAGTCTGATATGTGATACAATGTCAAAATCTTTGGATAGCTCTAATAAAACAACTGATGTCAGTAGACCAGAGTCCAAAGCTTTGTTCAGGGTATTGGTGAAAGAAAGTATGGCTGTGCTATGTGCGAGGCGGAAACCATGTTGGGTATGGGCTAAGAGATCGCTGTGTGTGAGATGTTTTAATAGCTGGGTATGTATACATTTTTCTAGTATTTTAGATAATGGTGAGAGAATGGAAATGGGTCAGTAGCTGGTTAAATCGTTATTATTTCTACCTTTATGCAATGGGGTTATGTTAGTTTTCTTCCAAATTTGAGGGAATGTGGATTCAGAGATGGATCCATTAATTAGAATACTGATGGGATAGGCTAAACCATTTGCACCAGTTTTCAGGTATTCAGAGGGGAGGTTATCGGCAGATAGGGAGCATGGTCTAAACATGTCATCATCATCTTCTTTTGGCTGCTCCCATTATAAGGGTCGCCACAGCAGATCACCTGTTTCTATTTCTTCCTGTCCTTTGCATCTTGCTCTGTCACACCAAACACCTGCATGTCCTCTCTCACCACATCCATCAACCTTATCTTAGGCCTTCCTCTTTTCCTGTTACCTGGTAGCTTCATCCTTAGCATCTTTTTCCCAATATACTCAGCATCCCTCCTCAGCACATGTCCAAACCAACTTAATCTTGCCTCTCTGGCTTTCTCTCCAAACCTTCCAACCTGGGCTGACCCTCTAATATATTTATTCCTAATCCTGTCCACCCTCGTCACACCCAGTGCAAATCTTAACATCTTTAACTCTGCCACATCCAGCTCAGACTCCTGCCTTTTTGTCAATGCCACTGTCTCCAACCCATATAACTTAGCTGGTCTCACTACCCTCTCGTAGACCTTCCCTTTCACTCTTACAGGTACTCGTCTGTCACAAATCACTCCTGACACTCTTCTCCACCCACTCCATCTTCTTCACCTCTCTTCCACACTCACTGTTACTCTGAACTATTGACCCCAAATATTTAAACTAATCCACCTTCGCCACCTCTACTCCTTGCATCCTCACCATTCCTCTATCCTCCCTCTCATTCACACGCATATATTCTGTCTTAGTCCTGCTGACCTTCATTCCTCTTCTCTCTAGAGCATATCTCCATCTCTCCAGAGTCTCCTCCACCTGTTCCCTACTCTCACTACAGATCACAATGTCATCTGCAAACATCATAGTCTACGGGGACTCCTGTCTAGTCTAAACATGTAATAGTAAATATTACTTATTTCAAAGTATGACAGTTTCACAAAAGTATATTTGGTAAGGGGACAGAAGCATTTGTTTATTTCTATTGCATGTGGGCAACTGCTAAATTATTGAGCAATGCTACATTTATTACAGTACTCAAGAGATTGCTTTGTAAATGTAATTGTACCACTGTCATACTTCTCAATTACCCAAAGTTTTGCACATTCCAGTTTTGCACTCATATTTTTGCCCTATATGTTTTAAAATGTTTGACTTTCTGGTAAATCAGGGATGATTACAGCCTGTCAGTAAAGCCAGACATTAGAGTTTCATACTTCTTAATTTTCAGAAAATATATGCTGATGCAAAACTTGTTGTTAAATTGACTTTTAAGTGAATTAGAGAGCTATTTAAAATTGTCCTGATTTGATGCCTTTGTGCCCCCATTATTTTTGGCTTCATCAAGAATTCTTGAGAAATGAAGCTGAAAGATGTGATTATTATCCTTCTAAATATATCATAAATTATTTCAATGAAACATGGTGGCTGCTTATAATGAAACTAGTAGATCAAATGACTATGTGAAAATGAGGGTGGGGTGAGTGTTTAGGAGATGTACACTACAACAAAATAGACATTAGATCATCCCAAGCACTGATGGAGCAAGGTATGGTGGGAAATCGCTGACTTCAGAAATGAAAAAAAAATATTTTGCTAAGCATATTTATAAGAAAACACAGAATTAATAAAAAATGGCAATAGTGGTAAAACAAGTACAGCTGTGTAAGTAATCTTACCATAACAGTAGGTTTTCTAATAGACAACTATAGCAGTAGCCTAGGCTATTCAGGTTATAACCTACTAAGGAATGACCAACTGGCCAGCTTATTAAAGCTAAGGGACACTTTCCATATGCTTCATCTGCCAGGAGCTTGAGTATAGCTCCACATAGAAGACAGAGTGTCAAAAGCTTCAAGGCTTTCTTGCCAAAGAAAATAGGAAGTAGCCTTGGATGGAGAATGCTACACATCCATACCCTGCCAATACAAAAAAATAAATAAATAATAATAAGATGTAAATAAGGGTCTGAAAGGTGGGGCGACTAATGCAATAGTACTCTTTTAGGATATGTACTGTTTTGATAAGTTTACTTACACAACTGTACCATGTTCAACATTAGGTCTGTTGCATTTGGGTAGATTACCATTGCTTAGAAACCGAAAAGAGAAGAGGGAATACATTTAGAATCGAAGAGTGCCTATGAACTGGTCCTAGCAAAACTCATTCTAAACCTGGAAAAGAAATTCAGTTTATAGTGCTTTGTAAACATATGCAAAGAGGACCAAGTTGCTGTCTCTAGAATACTTCTAGAGTCCTCCCCTTTCCAGAAAGTCACAGAAGAAGCCAAAGCCCTGGTGGAATGGGTCTTAACCTTTCTTGGAAGTGGGTAGTTAAAGTGAGAATATCAAATGGAAAAAGCATGAAAGTCATCTAGAATTGGTCTGCTTTGATACTTGGTTGTTCCTTTCTCTTATCTTTATAGGAAACATACAGCTGGTCAGCTTTCCTGAAACACTGAGCTTTTTCTAGGTATGATCTAAGCTGTCTGTGGACATCCAGAGTATGAATAATTCTTTTTCCCTTGTTTTTGGTCCTGGAAAAAGACAGTGAGATAAATAGACTGGTTCAAAGTAACTCTGGAACTACTTTAGGTATAGGTAAAGAATTATTTTTTAAAGAAACCCTATCCTTCTAGAAAATGAGGTAAGGTTGACTCACCATAAGAACTTGTAATCGAGATATACTCTTCTAGCATAAGTCAGAGCAATGGGTAAAGCAGTATTCCATGTTAAGAACCTCAGTTCAACCTGATGAGCTGGCTCAAATATAAAAAAGTAAGTTTCTAAAGCAGTAAATTCAGATCCCAAGGAGGAGTCACTTATTTTCTAGATGGATTGATACATAAAACCCCTGTTTGACTTGGGAATAGGAAGAAAAGAGGGATCCAATGGCAGCCAAACAGAAATGGCAAACAGACAAATCTTTGATAGAAGAGTAAGAAAGGCCAGAGGACAATAGCTCTCAAAAATAATCAAATAATTTGTTATGTAATTATTTATCATGCAGGTATTTTAAAACTTCTGTTTTAAATGTTGGTATTTTTTTCACAATGGGTGACCTTTCATTTCTTTTAATTTTCGGATATGCTGGATGTGAGCACATGATTTTTGGGAGTTTTTTTTTAAAGTAGTGGATGCGATTAAATGCATTTGTTCTGAAGAAGTTTATGACCAGAGTGAACATAAGTGCAAAATGGTTTACTATGGTTTGTGTGAAAAATAGTCTGTCGGCAGCAGTGCTGTCGAAAATCAGAATGTCATGCACAAAATTCAAATGGATGGGATAGTCGGACACACTTATGTGAATGCATTAGTACATTCACATAAGTGTATTCGACTATCTGCATGGAGATCGCGGTATAGTGGGGATAGGAAATTCATCCATATCTCCACTGTAGTGCGATCTCAGAGTTAGAATATATTAGTAGTGGGGGGTGTGGGGGGTGCAGGGGGGTTTGTCCCTGCAAAAATGTGATATGTCATATAGGAGTCTGATTTACATCAGCTCCTATACAGCTATCATGTGATGGTTTCGGTAACAACGTTGACTCAAATGTGTCGATCTTTTGGGGCGACATTGTGGCCATTCGGAATGTTTGTGTTCAGTATTACTTTTCATTGTTTCAAATGGCAAATGTTTTGCCATTCGAACAAACAATAGTAAACCGCGCAAAACATATATTAAAATTTTTCTGTGGACTCCATATTTATTGCCATTTTTTATTGCTCTTTACACCAGCATAGAATTGCTTGGTTATTAGTTATGTATGTTTTCCCAGTTAATATGTCATCTCATCATAATTAAAAATTAACCATTTTTTTTTCCCTTATACATACATTATATTGGTTTGCTATGTTGAAATTATTGTTGCCTACTTAGTTGCTTTGTTTGTAAAACTTGTATTACCATTGTTTATGTCTGTTTTATACTTGTAATCTTACCCTTGGAGCTTTTCTCCCGGGGCCTCTACTGAAAATGGACATATATCCAGCTAGACTAGCCCAGTCAACAAATGTAAAATAAAAAATAAAATAAATAAAAAATAAATAAATCTCAGAACATACTGAGGACAATGGTAAGCCTGCAGAAAATCTTTTAATTACAGCCCGAGTGTTAATGTTTCCTCAAATAACCTTACAGTGCTGGTTGGGTTATTACCACAGTTAACTCAAAAATCTATCACTTGTTTTAAACAATTCTCCCCATTTGGAAAAACCCGGTGTTGTAAATGGTGTAGCGGATGATATAGAAATACAATGCCATTCACCCACAGCTGTTTCTGAGGGAACTGACCAGTGGCCATCAGGTACTGCTATCACTGCTGTTATTAACAATTTACCTCCACTATTTGGCAATAACAGTCATAATAATCAACATATTAACTCATTACAGCTGGGTGATGCCTTTAGGTGTTTCTGCAGTTACATCCTACTGATGCCTCTAGGTATCATATATTGCTTGTTTATATTTGCATAAATAATTTCAAAATTATGTTAGATACAAAATATTAAATTATTTCATTTTAAAACTTACACAATGGCAAACACAACTGTGTTGATATTTGATCCTTGTCTGGTGTAGGTAAAGAGATATTAATTTTCGTTTATATAATATTTATTTATATTATCATATTTCAACAACCAAGTAGTGCAGACAGAACTGCTTAGCATCATATGGAAGCTCTCACTTGGATGAACAAAGTGCTACTAACAGTATGTGTGTATCTTGAGTGGTTGCTAAGATACTGTAAGTTGATTACAAAATATTACAAACTTAGTTGCTATGTTTACTGTGACTTATAAATCAGGTTTAAAACCTAGAACCTAAAGAATACTACCACTATAAAAATAGTCTGTACTAAAGAGTTTGCCATTTATATTTCTTTAGTAACACCTGTGTTTTTTAGTGATATATACATTTGTTTGAAATGTGTGGCCATAATGTGATTCTATCAAAAAGCTTAGGGTCTGCCCATTGGAAGTTACAGTGCCAATTCCTAGACTCCATTGGATGTAATGAGTAAAGCAGTCCATTGAACAGTTTACTGATGAACATGATGACTTTATCAAAAGGCTTAAAAATAGCTTTGTTTACATATGAGTCAAGTAATACAGCCATGAGTGATGATAATTTTTGACTGTTTCTATGATGAGAGCTGATAAATTATTGTTCAATTTTAAAAGTCAACAGTCAGATAATGCTTTCTGTCGGGATTCCATTTCTGCTGGACGAATACCTGAAGGTTTGCAGATCTGGAAATTTCCCATTGGCCTTAAAGAAGGATCAATCCTGCACAAAATGTGAATCTATTTTTCTGAACTGGCCTAGATTTCATGAGGCTCATTGTTAAAAACAATGAGAGAGAAATCTGCCAACTAGAAGAAATTAAGGTGCTTTGTATGGAGATTATATCAGCTCTTGCCTTTGAGGAATATAAATCACAGCACTAAGCTATTTATCAAAATATACTATATATATATATATATATATATATATATATATATATATATATGTATGTGTGTGTGTGTGTGTGTGTGTGTGTGTGTGTGTGTTAAATGTGATGTGACTAGAAAATGGAAGGAGAAAAAATTCCTTAGGGATAAATTGGCCCATGAAAGAAAGAAAGAAAGTATACCCTAAACTGCTATCAAAACAGAGGGAGCAGAAGGAAGATTTACATATTCAACAATCCAGGAAGGACTATGACAGTGATCCCCATGATATACAAAACTTATCAGATTATGTTGAACAAGAAGATGAACTACAGTTTTTTAGATCTCATCTTCCTTCACATTCCCCATAGTCATGCAACTCTCCTCGACTGCAGTCAAAGAATACATCATCGAAGATGAAAAGTAGAATCAATCATCCTCATACCACTAATTACATTCAGGGATAGAAAGGATGTGGCAGGTGGAAAGGAGGTGTAAGGGGGAGAAGGAATAGGAATTAACAAGTGTTGATCAACTGTCACTTGAAGGTACTGTATTAAATGTGAATGACTTTACCATTTTAATTATATAGATGTTATTATAACATGGACCCATGTGGACATTTTTAAATGGAGTTTTAATTTTGTACCATCTAAGAAATCTGATTTAGTAAGTACTTTTACTGCGTTTTTGTAAGAAAGCTGAATTTAGCTACCATTATTAAAAACACCACCTATAATTCTGCTGATACTTTATTAAGAAGGTGAAGCATTTTTAATCCATCCAGATTCTACCAGTAGCATTGTTTGAGAAACTATGTAAATGGGATTTAATAAATATTGCATTAAACAAAATAGGCTTTTTACAACCTTCATTTTGAGCATGGGAGATTAATATAAGAGAACCATTAAAATTATGAAGCCATGTGTGGGGAGGGTGGACTATTCTGGTAAGATGTTTGATCTCTTGAATGATGAGGTTTGTTTTGAGAGAGTGTCTAGAAATGAAGTTAATGTCCTACATTGTAAAACCAATGTTTTTTGTGAATGATGTTTTTCTGGAGAATGATTTTTCTTCCAAATTAAGGATCTTTTTAACAGTTAAAAATTCTGTTGTACCAGTTGTTTTAACTATTCCCAAAACTGATAAAGACTCCCTACAGTCCACGTTTATACCCTATAGATTCATTGTCTGGAAGTAAAACCGAATCCTTGCCAAACTTGTGAATGTTAAACTTAAGGAGCTTTTTGTTGACAAATCTCACATATTACAGGATTCATGGCATTGTTTAAGTATTAAAGGTTTAGGGATACAAGAGGACTCTATTTTTGCTACAATGTTAAATGTTTATTTTTAGATATTCCCTATTGTAAAGGTATAGAATGGTTTCATGAGGCCTTAATTAAAGGGTCACATAACTCAAAATGAGATTAATTTCATCACAAATGTTATGGAAACATTTCTCAAAAACAACTATGTCTTTTTTGAAGGGGAATATTTTCATCAGATAAAAGAAATGGCAATGGGGGCAGTATCAGCACCAGTATTTGCTAATATTGTATTGTAGTATTGGGAGACTAAACATATTTTTAAAAATTTATATAATAAACAGATTGAAAAGTATTTAATACTTTTGAATGACATTCTAATTTTATGGCAAGACATTATGAAATTGGTAGAGGAATTTTTTACATAAATTAATTAAATGGATAATAGAAATAGTATTAGTTTCTTAGATTTTATTATCACAAAGGATTTGATGGGCAACTGTTTTTGATTAGTAGTATTCTCAATTTGAGATCAGCAAAGCTATAAAATGTAAATATTTATTTTATATACACTATACATTAACAGTTGATGTTGCCATGTTGTCCTACAATCATTAGATTCATAACACATAACACAACTTAATATGAATGCGTTATAGTGTTATTTGTTATGTAATTCATGTATTTTAAAACTGCTGGGAGTATTTTTTACAATGGTATGGTCTTTTAAATTCTTTTAATTTTCTTATTGGTTGGATATGAGTACATGATTTGAAAGAGGTTTTTTAAATGTAGTGGATGCTATTAAATACATTTGTTCTAAAGAAGTTCATATGTAGAGTGAATGAAATCACTAAATGTATATTACGATTTTTTTCTGTGGACTGTTTTTTTTGGTTTTACTGGGCAGGTAGGAATCCCTGGAAAGGAAGGGGGGACTAACCTTGCCAAGCGTAACCTAATGAATGACTTTTATAACCCAGTTGTCTGAAACAATCTAGTACCACAAAGGAAGATGTAGAGAGAGAGGGACAGAGAAAAGGAGGAGGCAATGGAGAGATTGCCAGGGTGGTTGAAGGAGGGAGCCTTAAGAGGAAATCGTTACAGACTTTTTGAACTGTCAGAGGTTTTCCCTTTCTTTTTGGAGCCTCCTTTCCATTACCTTTTTTTAAAACCCTGTTTGTTTGCTTCTTGATATACTGTTTGAAAAAGGGAGCTGAGGTGGAAGAAAATTTGTATTTGTCTTAAAAAAGGAAGATTAGAAGATTTGGGTCACCCCTCAAATCAACTTTCCCTCATCAAATCTCTGATATACCTCAACTGCAGAGGGGCCAAACAGAACTTCCTTATCTGGGGCAATTTAACATTTCAGTTTTAACATCTTCAGGGTGATTTTGTGAATGTAATCAAGTAAATCTTTTCATGAATGACCTAGAAGCAGGAGCCATGGAGACACTGTCAGCATCATTATTAGGGCACTTCAGGACATGAGTAATTATATTAGAAGCAGATACAAAACAGGCATTCAAAGACATTTTTACCTCAAAAGAGGGAACATTAACAGTTACATTTTTCATGTTCTCAAAACAGAAGAAAAAAATTTAACATGTGAGCCAGGCAATTTAAAATTCTGAATGTTAAAGTGGCAGAAGAATAAACTTTCTTCCAAAATTTGTCAAAAGCTTTCCCATTTTTCTCAGAGGGAATGGGATTAACTTTTGTAAATTTTCTAGCAGAAGCAGGTTTTAGATAGTGAACCCACTGCAAGGTCTGCTTTAGGGATAGAAAACAAGTATTTGTGAGTCAGAGGAAGTCTATTTAGCCTATCAGGAGGTTGACTGCCATGTAAATTGTATGTTGCCAGGAAAACATTTTCTAAATCAGTTAAAACAGGAGAAATAGCTGCAGAATGAAAAATATCCAAATATAACAAATCATAATACATTTGCTGGGAAACAGGAATTTCTTTACGATTCCACTGAAAAAAACTCTTTCATTTTAATAAAGTTTCAGAAAAAGAAAGAGCTGGAGGGAGATATGAAGTAACACTCTTCAGAATCTGAATCTTTAAGCTGTGATGACAATTCCAAAATACAGCATTGTCCCTCCAATCCCTGCTCTTCTGAATGAAAGTCAGAGTCAAAAAGAAAATGAACCCTTTTTTCCTTTTCTGAAGAGGAAGTAGGTAAAGAAAAATTAGAAATTAATTCCCATAGCAAATTTCAGCAAATCATCCCCATCCTTTGACCAAGAAACAAGAAAAGCTATTTTTTTTTTTTTTACTTTTTGTTTTATTTTTGTGAGAAACTCACTGGAAAAGGACGGTCAAAACAGAGACACTGTCCCAAGATTTGAACTACCTTTTCCAACTATGCAGTACACCTTTACCTGCTCCTTCCCCCAAAAGTGACAAGAATGGTTCTTCCTTGACTGCAGAGGCCAACCCTATGGGTACAGAAGAAATATTTATCCTCCGGTCCTTAGTGGCTGAAAATGATACATTTGATGGACCAGAGAAAAAGAATGAGTGGCCCAAGGAACCAAATCTGGCCACAGCAGTGTCACCCATTGGTAACTGAGGCAAAACCAGAGCCAGCCTGACACTGAAATGCTACCTGATGACTTTCTTCCTCTTCTTGTGTATGGGAGAACCAAGGAAGATTGGTCCAAGGAAGACTGGTAACTGCTCCATAGGACCATTCATAAAAGAAGCTTCAAAGATGTTTAGCAGAACTTGCAAGCGTTAGTAAACTCAGTACCAGATAAAAAGTTGTTTTTTATGTAAAAAGAAAAACACTCTGACAGTCCCCAAAAGGATCAATGCCTTCCCCTAACACATACATTGTACAAAAGAATATTAGAAAAAAAAAAAAAAAAGATTTAAATACAGTATGCTCTCACACGCATTCCCAGTAATAAAATCCCCTTGCATAGAATGACAGTCCAAACAAAACAAAAACAACACAAGTTTCCTAATGTAAATATAAGTTATAAAGAGAAAAAAAACAAAACATTTCCTCAGAAAAATAAAACTGTGGTAGGATTCCCCAGAAGGTGACTTATCTGCCCATGCTTGAAGGATCACTAGCTGACCATCAGCTCCATGAAGCCTGCAGAAGGAGTGTGAAAAAAAAAACAGAAGTAAAAGCATAGATTTTTTTTACAGAGAATTTTATAAGACAAGTTACCAGTGAAACAGAGTATGAAATGTGACATATGAGGTGACTGAGTAAAAAAAAAAACATGTTGACTTTAGTGAAGAAGAAACAATAAAACACTGTATTTGGATTGTAAAAAGAATATGTAATTTTGGGAAAAGTTTAAAAAATTAATACACCTGGGAAGCATTTACGTGTACAAATATGAATATGATATTATATGGGAGGTATAATAAAGTATGGAGATCTGATATTATTGTACTGTGTTTGACAATACAGGTGCTGTGGAATAAAAGATGGAGGAATTTGTTATAGAACAAGAAAATGGGTGATGTATGAGGTAAAATAAGAAGATGATTGTAGAATAAAGGGTGGGAGTAGAGGGTGAATATAACGGGAAAAGGAATGAAAGAAATACAACTGTTTACTTAAGTCTCTTTGAGTTCATAGCCTGTAAATAAATTTAAGTATGAATGTAAAACAACAGTGTGCAAATAATTGATTTAAAGTTTTTTTTTGTTGTTAAGCTTGTATAAAAAGAATCTAAATCTTAATAAATTACCCCTACTCCTACGCTTACTCTTTTTAATGACTAGATGGGGCCAGAGGGCTGTCAGTGCTTGTAAGAACTCCAGGATGGAGGCTATAAGAAGTAACAGCATGGAGCAGAGCAGTATAAAAGCATTTGGAAATATGGAGAAGGATGCTGAAGGGAAGAACATGAAGAGAAGAACATCTTGGATGGGTAAGGTAGCAGATGCTGCTGTGGAGAAATTGGAAGCTGATTCTGTCATAGTAAAAGATACAAATAAGCATTTAACTCCTCGCATTAATTCTGTGCAGGGAAGCATTTTAATAACAGACCTCAAAGATGGTGGAATGCAGATTGGAAATTTGCTGGAGTTGCTTGCCTAGGAGAAATGAACAGATGAGTCTGCTGTATTATGCAGTGAGATGGCTGATTATGTGTTTACTGAGGATGAGGAATGGAAAGAACAAGAGACATGAAAAGGGTGCTATAAATGCTTCTCTTTATTAAAAAAAGGAAAAGAAAATAACAGAAACAGTTATGCTGAAGAGCTTAGAAGAAAATAATAGCGATTTTTCTGTAAAAAAGGGATATTTATGAGAAGAAAAAAAGAACATTGAATAATTAATGTATAAACAAAATATTTTATTGGGGGAAAGAAGGAAGAGCTATCTCCATACCCAGCAAAAATAGTAAAATATGACAAGTGTGTGTTAAACGAATTGAAAGATGAGAAAGTAGAAATAAAGTACAATCAAAAAGATATAGCAGTTGCGTAAGTAAACTTATCATAACAGTAGATGGATCACAGCTGCAGTAGCCTAAGCAATATTGGTTATATTTTGCATAGGATATAACAGCCAGCCGGCTTCCAAAGCTTCAGAGCATCTTCCACAAGCATAAACCATTAGACAGCCCTAGCCAAGCTGTCTGAAAAAGAAAGGTTTGGGTATCAGTCCCTTCAGAGCTTTCATACCAACTAAGAGAGTCTGAGGCCTGACAGGACAAAGCTAAGAGAAAAATATGTGAGCGCCCTCAACATGGCATAACAATACACTAAAAACTAAGGGGATGGAAGAGAGAGCTCACAAGTATGAAAAGCAGTAAGACCTGAGCTCACAAGTATGAAAAGCAGTAAGACCTGAGCTCACAAGTATGAAAAGCAGTAAGACCTGAGCTCACAAGTATGAAAAGCAGTAAGACCTATCCCAGCATTGCTTTTTTTTTTTTTTTTTTTTTTAAGAATGTTATACTAGAGATTGCTTAAAAAGAAATGTAGCCCTTGAGAAAGGGAAAAACTGTAAAACTGACTAAGAAATGTGGAGCTTGTAGTCAGTGCAATTATATTTTGGTAGACTCCAATACTGAGATAGCTAGTCATGGTATTATTAAACCTAAAGAGAATTTCAGTGGTGACTCCAGTGGGATTAAATATTTAGCCAAGTGTATGACTTGTTCCTGTTATTATATTGGTAATACAGAACATCTTTTGCATAAAGGGCTACATGAACATGTAACTTGACATTAAGAAGAAAGATGAAAATAATGTTCTCTCTAATCAGCAATTTTATTAAATTTAAGTTTATGGGATTGGAGAAGGTAGAAAAAAAATAAAAGATGGGGTTTATGGAAAGCCCTCTTAGAGAAACATATATTTATGTGGCAAATATGACTAGGGCAGACAGATTCCTGGGTCTTAATGATAAAAAATTCTGTCACATGCATATTGAAATTAAAAGCAGCTAAATTATAGTTAGATTTTCATCCTAGTCCACTGTAGATTGATGGCATTTTCATTTTAATTTTTCTTGTGTTTTAATGTGTTCAGGTTTTACATGACATGCAATGGCTAAATATAGCATTTTTTTTGCCCAAAAATTCTGTAGTAAAGGTCACGTCTTGATTTTAAGTGAAGATTTGTATATTTGATTTATTTAAAGACATATAGAGTTTTGTAACATGATTCTGTTGAAGTCCAGTGAAGATGAAAGTGTTTAACCATGTTTGTTTTCAATAAAATATATTTTTCTAAAATATTACTGTGATATTTTGAATTGCGTGAAGAGTTTGAGAGGGCTATGCTGTTATCTGTTGGTTTCTTGGTTTCAGTTTCATGGCAGGCTTCATTGGGAGTATCTAATTCATAGTTTGAATCTATCTGTTGCCAAAGATTCAGACTTTGTGGAACAGATAAGAGACTACCAGTGTGTGTATATGTGTGTGTGTGTGTGTGTGTGTGTGTGTGTGTGTGTGTGTGTGTGTGTGTGTGTGTGTGTGCATGTGTGTGCATGTGTGCGTGTGTGTATGTGCGTGTGTGTGTGTGTGCGTGTGTGTGTGTGTGCGTGTGTGTGTGTGTGTGCGTGTGTGTGTGTGTGTGTGCGTGTGTATGTGTGTGTGTGTGTGTGTGTGTGTGTGTGTGTGTGTGTGTGTGTGTGTGTGTGTGTGTGTGTGTGTGCGTGTATGTGTGTGTGTGTGTGTGTGTGTGTGTGTGTGTGTGTGTGTGTGTGTGTGTGTGTGGGACATGGCCCCTTATATAGTCATTCGGACACTTTTGTCTGTCCTTTGGATTGGGGGATCATGCTCTCTTTTTTGGAACTTCCTTGCCATTGTTTTTAAACAATAGCTTAGCAGCTTTTTGCTAAGACTGATTAAACTGGATGAGGAGGTAAAGAATCCCTTGGCAAATTTGGAAAAGCATGGTTGTAAAATTTGAGAAATTCCCTGAATCAGCTTACCTATCTCAGCATATTTTAGAGGGCAGCGCAGTGATGCAGTGGTTAATGTTATCACCTCACAGCAAGATGTTCACCAGTTCAATGCTGTGGTGCCTTCTGTGCAGTATCCACATGTCCTCCCTGCTTTCATGTGGGTTTCCTCCCACATTCCAAAGACATGCATATGGAGTGTTTCTCCCCGGGCCTCCTCTGAAAATAGGCTCTGAAAGAGCCAAAAACTAACTCTGTATTCAAAGGAGAATTTAAAACCTCATTTTTTTTACATCTTCTGGGAAGTTTTGAGAATGCAGCCAGGTAAACCTCCTCAACAGAGTACCAATGGCCACAGCCCTGGAAGAAGCAACTACAGAATCATAAACATGCTTTACACAATAAGTGCCCTGTGAAATGGAAGAAACTAAGCTGCTCAAAGCAGATTTTTCCTTGCAAGGAGTGATTAAGTATCATTTTTCTGCTTTTCTTGCTGTCTTAAACTAATTCCGCCTAAAACACTGAGTTTTTTTAGCGTTTCTGTGATTTAAAAAGTTTGTTATTGCTACATATTGTACTTATTTGCTGCCTGCACTTGAATTAAGTCATTTTCATACTTAAATAATCTGTTTAACTGTTATAGGCTACACACTAAAGTGTGATAGCCTTTTCTGTGCATTTAAAGTGTTGTTTTGATTGTATCGGCTCTAGTTTCTGAAAAAAAAAAGAATATATATATATATATATATATATATATATATATATATATATATATATATATATCGGTATATACTTGTTTCTCAACTTTCTGAACTAGTATACTCCAGTTTTCAGGTTATTGCTGAATCCAGGGTTGTGTTACAAGTTTCTGTGTTGCCCATACCTTACTTGAATAGAAGGAAGTTTCTATGTTCACCTGTGAGAGAGGGGAGCTTTGAGTAGCCTATCTATCCCTGGAGGAGAGGTTTCAGACTAGAAGTTAGTAGTTTATTGGCCATTTTGGGCTAATTTTTATCTCTTTCACTTCCCTGCTATAAAAACCGCATTTGTGCAGTTTTGCGTGCCGCGCAGCGCTGGTTAGCTAGGGTTAAACTATTCCCGTCTCTGCGTAGTTCTACTCTTCAATTTTTCCCTTGGAACTAGACAAACATTCAACTTTAGCACTTAAACCATTCATTTCACAGCCAAGCACTGTCTAAAAACTCATAGCAAACACTAATTAACCCTAGCACTAGACCCCCCCTATACTGTCCAGAAGGACAAGGCTCTCTATTTGTCCCCATCAGCCAATCAGGAAAAACAGCTTACTCTACCTATTCAGGCATGTCCAAAGGGCAGATGTTATGTGATCCTATCTCGCCTACATTCTGAATGATGGGTTCGGAGCCGATCCCTCGGCTCCGACTCGGCACGCTTATGCCAAAGAGCGAAGTCTCTTATTGGCTGAGCTTACTATATCCCAGGATGCACCACTACCAGTCCCCCAGATCTCGTTTGCCGCTTCCCTGCGAAGACGTGGTCTCGAGCTGGCTGGGCTGAGTAGCTTTTATTAACTACTTTTCTGTCAGTTTTTTGCTGTTTTTTGGTCACAAAGCTGTTTTAACGGCTATTGCTTCTTTGTGTACGTTTGGATTGTGAAGATTGTTGTGTGTGATTGGGTTGAGTTTGTTTTCGGCCCCCCTTACATCCAGGGCCTTCCCAGACGGTCAACCTTTGAAAACCTTTCAGGGTCTCTAGTCTACAGTAGTTGAGAGTTCCCTGTCATTTACAGCTAGTGTTTGTGTTAAACTTTAACTATAAGCTTAGATTTATCACAAGCAAATCTATAGTTGTTTGAATTCCTGTCAAAGAATTGTTTAACATCATGTCTCAAACCCCTAGGCCTTCGGGCTTTAAAAAATGTTCGAAATGTGGTTTTAAGATGTCTATTACTGACGATCATTTGCTCTGTGTATATTGTCTAGGGCAAAGCACTTGCAGGAGTCATGCAGCGTATGTCACGCTTTTTCCTCAAGGGTCCTCCAGGAGAGGAAAAATAAATTGATTCTTAAGGGGTTAATTAAACCCTCTTTTGAAGAAGCCTTGGCATCCTCTCCGCTCCTGCCAAAAAGAAAAGGGCTTCGGTTCCGACCAGTCCGTCGGATCCGACTGCCAAGAGACCTAGGCAGGCCTCTCCTTCGGCTCCAAAGACTTGGAGCCGAGGTCGAACGGTCTGCCTCGATGCCACCAGTATCGACTCCTCTGGCTTCGGAGCCGATGGCTGCGGCATCGAGGCGGGTCACCTTCGGCTCCACTGCTCTCGGAGCCGACAAGGTCGCCGCTCAGACACTTCCTCCTCGGCGCGAAGTCACCTCGGCACCGATGGAATCTGGTGTGAGTATTCCTCGGCGCCGATTCTCATCGAGTCGCCTCGAGCCGGTCCCCTAGTCCCTTGGGGCCGATGGAGAGGCCTTCTCGAACCCGTTCTGTTTCCTCTCGGTCTTCGAGGATGTCGGATTCTGATATAGACAGGGTGCTCCAAAGACTGTTCCAGTCCCCAGTCTTCCAAAAATTTGTTTCGGTTCCAACCCAGTTGGCTTCGGAGCCGATGACCATGGCCCACCCCATTGCCATTCCTCCTCCGACTGCTTCGCTCCGCCGGAGCAGGTGCTGTTGGAGCCGGTGGAGATCTCAGGGTCGGCTCCGACCCTTACTCCAACCCGGGCCCTCGGGTCCGAGTTTGGTACACGGACTTCTTCGGCTGGACCCGAGGGTGATGTTTCGGGACCTATGCTTTCGGTTCCGAGCCTCCCTCTCGGTGCTTGACTGCGGGACTTCCGTCGACTATCATGGCTCGAGACCGGACACTCCCAGGATTCTGGGGTCCGGCTTTCAGGGCCATGAGGAGTGCCTTGGCCAAGTCCTCTTCGGCCATCTCTCCGGTTTTACCAGCACCTTCCCTGGGCGTGGAGACTGGGTCTTTGGCAGTTCCCTGTCCGTAACCAGCGGAGCCCGAGGCCTGAGGTTACCCCAGTGGGGTTCCCTCCTCCTGAGGGTTCTTCGAGTTGTCTTCAGAGGAACCCCAAGGAAGAGATCGTGCAAGAGGAAGCACGTGGACTCCCCGAGTCTATTACATCGGACACTGATATGGATGATGCGGAGGGGTCCCAGTCGCCTCGGATGATGTCTCATTTGCAGACATCTTAGAGATCCTCAAACAACGAGGCGGCTGGATATCCAAACCCCTCTGCTGACGAATCAGTGCTCCTCAAGGCCTTTGGGGCTCAGCCCTCCGCCTCCTGGGTGTCTCCGCCCTTGACGAGCTTCTGGATTTAGTTTGTCGGGCGTGGGAACATCCAGATACCGTGGAACCAGTCCCTTCTCGTCCAAATAAATTTTTATCTGCTCCCCGAGAAGGAGTTCCTTACTAAAGGCGTGGCTGTAGATGCCATGGTGGTGGCATCTGCTACACAACAGGACGTGGCAGAGGCTTCAACGTCTATCCATCCTCCTAATAAGGAGTCTAGGAGTATGGATAGATACGGGAAGCGCACCCTGACTTCAGCGGCCTTTACCTTAAGGTCTCTGAATTACTTGGCACATTTTACCAGGCTTCAGAGGGATCTGGTCAAGGAGTTGTCAGATTCCCTCTCGGTAACTCTACCTGAGCAGCTAGCCCAGTCGGTTAGCCCTGAGTTGGCTATCCTTACGTCATTTTCTAACTCGTCCATGTGGCTCTTTTATTATGCGCCCGAAGGGGCGCGTAGAGCGGCAGGCACAGGCGTGGCTCACGAGACAAGCCTGGCTCCGCTTGTGTCAGTTCGGAGGCCTTCAAGTCTTCCCCCGCCGACGCTCCCTTTGATGGGTCCTCATTGTTTGGACCCAAGGTGAAAGACACCCTTAGCCGCTGTGAGCAAGAGGGAAAAACGTTATCTGCCGTAGGGGCCCGTTATTCCACTCCCTTTCGGCCTTACCCCAAGGCCAAAGGAGGGGAAAATGTGGTTCGAAAATCTCGCAAGTTTTTCTCCCTACAGCAGGAAGATTCCCGTCCAGAGGCAGAGGGGGGGGGAATTTTTCAGGGAGACGCCGTCCCAGAGGCGGCAGAGGGCCCCGCAATTCTGGAGACCGCGAGTCCTTTCGTGGCTCTTCAGCCTCCCACACGACATGAGGGATTGCCCGGCTGTGCTGCTCGGGAGCCAGTCGGGTGTCGTTTTGCCAAGCACCTAAAAGCCTGGGAGTCAATCACTCAGGACAGATGGGTGCTTCGGATCATTGCCGGAGGTTACACCATCCCATTCAAAGACTCACGACCTCCGTGCAAGAGAATCCCGGACCCACCACCCAGTCAAAGGGAAATAGCAGCCGCAGAAGCTTTAAAGCTACTAGAAAAGGAGTCATCCAACCGGTCCCCACAGACCAGATCGGATCAGGAAATTACTCCAGGTTCTTTTTAGTGCCAAAAAAGACAGGGGACCTGAGACCAATATTGGATCTCAGCAGACTGAACCAATCCGTCACGAAATCCAGATTCCGAATGGTCACGTTACAATCCATTCTCCCGTTGTTGGAGAAGGATGTTTGGATGTGCTCCATAGACCTCAAGGACGCCTATTATCACATTCCGATACATCAGGCGTCCAGAAGGTATCTGCGCTTCAGCCTGGGAGTCAGTCATTACCAATTTTGTGCTCTGCCCTTTGGTCTCACCACAGCCCCCAGGGTGTTCACCAAGTGTTTGGCAGTAGTGACGGCTCACCTGAGAAGTCTTGGATTCCAAGTGTTTCCCTATCTCGACGACTGGCTCCTGACTGCCACCACCAGGCATCTACTAATGGACAACCTCAAAGCCACCATCTCCTGGGTGTTTCCCTAGGGATTACATTCAATTGGTCAAAGTCTGTCTTGCTGCCCTCTCAACGCATAAAGTTTATAGGAGCAGAGATAGACTCAAGATTGATGCGTCTTTCTTCCTGCCGAAAGGATCCGAACTTTACAGGGCCAAGTTCAAGCTCTGATCTCGAGATCCAAAGCCCCAGCCAGGATGGTCCTACAGGTCTTAGGCTCAATGTCTGCCACGGTTCTTTTAGTTCCTCTAGCAAGATTACACATGAGGATTCTTCAGTGGCTCTTGTCAACTCAATGGTCCTTTCAGGATCTTCCCTCAATCATCACATCATGATTACGGAGATATGCAAAACGGCCCTTCCCTGGTGGCTTCAGACCTGCAACTTGGATCAGGGAAACCCTTTGTTCTCCCTCCGGTGGTTACCCTGACGACAGATGCCTCCCAGATAGGGTGGGGGGCATTGTCTGGGCAGGCTAGTTCAGGGCTCTTGGCTTCGAAGAAGCTCCTCCACATCAACGTGTTGGAGATGAGGGCTGTACTTCTATCCCTACAGGCCTTACACAAGTTTCTTCCTCAGGGCATCATCGCCATCCACACAGACAACATGTCGGTGGTTTGGTATCTGAACAAACAAGGAGGGACCAGATCGTATCCCCTTTGCAGAGAGGCCATGAGAGTGTGGGAATGGGCTGTAGCTACCAACCGCTTCTTGGTAGCGACCCACATCCCGGAAAGTCAAATGTATTGGCGGACAAATTAAGCAGGACAATTCTCTCTCCTCACGAATGGTCTCTAAACCGCACAGTAGCAGCCCAGGTTTTCAAGAGATGGGGGCCGTGTTGCGACCTATTTGCAACTCCACAAAACACCAAGTGTCAGAGGTTCTTCTCCTTGATTCCACATCAGGAAGTACCAGCCATGGATGCTCTAGCACAACCTTGGCCAACAGGGCTACTTTATGCCTTTCCTCCAATTCCACTCCTTCCCAAAGTTATTCAAAAGCTTCTCAACTAGGGTCTTCAATGATTCTGATTGCCCCATACTGGCCTCGTCAGATATGGTTTCCTTACCTGAAAAAGCATGCAGTGGACGATCCGTGGACCTTAGACCTGATCCCGGATTTGCTAATCCATCAGTCGGGACATTGGCATCAGTCCCTTCAATCTCTGAAATTGACAGCTTGGCTCCTCCACTTCCAACCTTAGTTAGAAGTCACACACTAGACCCGAAGTAGTTCACATTTTATCTTCGCCCACAAACCCACCACTAACAAATTGTACCTCAGTAAGTGGAAGAGGTTTGCTATCTGGGCTCAACTCAAGGGCTTAGACCCTATCACTGCTCCTGTCCCAGAGGTTTTGAAATTCTTAACATCCCTGTTTAATCAGGGATCTTCTGTCTCAACTATTAAAGTTCAACTAGCTGCTATCTCTAAATTCCATGAATCCACGGATCCTCCTTTGATGAGCAACAGACTATGCAAAACGTTCATTAAAGGTGCGAGTCTGTTAAGACCACCAGTTTTCATCCTGCACCTCCGTGGGATCTTGATTTGGTACTTGGCGCATTAACATCTCCCTTTTGAACCGGCTGCTACATGCGAATTAAAATATCTGTCTTGGAAAACGGCATTCTTAGTGGCTATTACTTCTGCAAGAAGAGTCTCAGAGCTTCAAGCCCTGTCTATTAAACCACCGTACTTGATTTTCCACAAGGATAGAGTATCACTTAGGCCTAATCCATCCTTTGTCCCAAAGGTCTGCTCTAGTTTCTGTCTTCAACAATCTCTAGAACTACCAGTTTTCTTTCCAAAATTCTCTAATGAAGCAGAATACACTCTCCATAAATTGGATGTTCACAGGCAATTACGCTTCTATTTAGACAGGACTCAGCAACTTCGTAAGTCAGACCAGTTGTTTGTGTCCTTCTCAGATAATAAATTAGGCCAAACCATCACAAAAGCTACAATCTCAAAATGGATCAGAGATTGCATAACTCAGGCCTATTCTTCTTCGAATAAACATCTTACATCATCTATCAAAGCTCATTCTACTAGAGCTATGGCTACTTCTATAGCCTTTCATTCCAAGCTCGCTATTTCGGAAATTTGTGCTGCGGCTACTTGGTCCAACCCGCACACTTTCATTTCCCACTACAAATTGGATGTGGCATCTAAAGGACGAGCATCATTTGGTTCTACGGTACTCAGGAGTGTTTTCCAGTGAGCCACCCAGGATTCAGGTGCTAGGGACGCTGTCCCATCATTCAGAATGTAGGCAAGATAGGATCACATAACATCTTTTAGTTATGTACTCACCATAACTTCAGATGTTTGGGATCCATCTCGCCACATTCCTGATACCCACCCTCCTTCCCCCTGCCTTGCAGATCAGAAGAGATTGAACGGTTTTGAGTTCAACTGTTTTTATCTTGTTTCATCTGACAATGTTATATAAGCAGGGTATGCGTGTGTGCATGTATGCGGACAAACTAGATCTGGGGGACTGGTAGTGGTGCATCCTGGGATATAGTAAGCTCAGCCAATAAGAGACTTCGCTCTTTGGCATAAGCGTGCCGAGTCGGAGCCGAGGGATCGGCTCCGAACCCATCATTCAGAATGTAGGCGAGATGGATCCCAAACATCTGAAGTTATGGTGAGTACATAACTAAAAGTTTCCGGTGCACTCTCCAATCCAACTGGTGAATCTGGGCATTTTGAGGCAATGTTACAACTGCCTCATGTACACAGACAACCCTTTCCTCCTACCACCAAACACTAATATATGCGAGAGATGCAATTATACAGCCAAACTGGAGGCAAAGCTCTCTCAACCCAAGACTGGAACTGACAGTCAAGAGGAGAAGGGTAATACTTGAAACACACCACCAGTCTCGCACAGACCTAATAAACCAACACCGGCACATAACACACATAAATACACAAAAACATACTCAGAGTCTCTAAATACAACTCTGCAAAAGCAACAGAGACCTCCAAAGCAGACATCCAAGCAACCTCCATACCCCATCACCAACCATGAAACACATACTTCACATAATCAGTGTGCCATGCAATCACAGCCCTTAAGGCAAAATAACATACCCAACACACTAGTAATAGGTGACTCTATAGTCAAGCACACTGATGTCCCACTAACTAGGCTGGACAAGGAGAAGGTTACAGTTATCTGCCTTTCAGGCACCAAGATCCGCCACATAACACAAGCACTCAGGTAACTCCAGAACAAGTACAAATACATCTCTGTCATTGTCCATATTGGTGCAAATTACCTGAGACGTACCTCCCTGGACTACATGAAAAGAGACATGGAAGAGCTCTCTGATCATGTATCCCTGGCCGGTATGACCCTGACCCTGAGTAGCATCCTGCCCTCACCAAGAATGATGCTACAGTATAAAGAAAAAATGATCAATTTCAACAATTGGCTAAGTTTCTGGTGTCATTCAAAGGGGATCCAGTATCTGTCCACCTGGGATGACATGCTCGACAAGCCACGTTGCTTTGCAAGAGATGGCTTGCACCTGTCATCCTTAGGCTTTTGAATACTGGCCAAGGCTCTTGCTGCCCTCATAGTGCCTTTTTTAGGCAAGGCTCAAAAGACAAACCCACCACCATAAATAGCACAAGTAACCAAAAACTGAGGGTAATGCTACTCAACGCCAGAAGTTTAAACCTCAAAATGCATGCACTTGAGCCACTCCTCAGTATGGAAAACATCGACATCTGTGCAGTAACAGAAACCTGGTTTAAGGCTCCTGAGAGCACCCCAGCACTACCAGGCTATAACTCATACCATACCATAAGGCCACAGACCCAGGACCAAAACACAAAAGGCGAGGGTGTATCCATATTCATCAAGGATACCCACACCTCCAGGTTAGTGGCACAGCACAATTCATCAGAGATCATCCATGTGCAACTAACAATGGGCAAAACTGCAATCCAAATTGTAGCTTGCTATAGATCACCCACCATGACCAAGGACTCCCATTCTGCATTTCTGGACACACTGGAAAATATGAAGGTCCTACCAAACACCCTAATACTGGGTGATTTCAATTACCCAAACATAAACTGGGAGTACTACTCAAGTACTAACTCCCTTGCCCAACGCTTCCTAGAATTTATAAATTCGAATGCCCTGGATCAACTGGTCAACACCCCCACCAGAGGGAACAACATATTGGACCTGGTCATCACCAACATGGGCGACCGGTGTTCCACACTGGAGGTCAACCCCTCTCTGGTTAGATCAGACCATAGACTAATCACTCTGGATATCCACATTCTGCCCCTACCCCCAGTCAAGGAAACCACTGTGAAAAACTTTTCAAAAGCAAACTTCATGTCACTTAAGACTGAGGTGGAAAAGTTCACAGCCCCCATGCTAAAGGACAATGCTGTCCAAGCTGCTGAAACCTTTACAAAGGCACTCTATGAACATCTGCAGGAATGCATGGATCATGCTATCCCAAGTAAAACCAAGACTCACTCCTCCAAGAAAAGGAAACCAGTCTGGTGGACCCCTGCCATAAACAAGCTATACAATAGAAGGAGAAAACTAGTACAGAAAAGAGTAAAATCCCAAGAAGGAAAGACATCTCTGATCACTATCAGCAAGAAACTATGATCCCTCATTAAATCATCCAAGGTAATCTTCTAAAGAAAAATTGCCAAGGACTCCAAAGATAACCACAAAGCGCTCTTTAGCTATGTCAAGAACCTAAGTGGATACTCTCAGATCTGCTCTGAGTTAGTGCAGAATGACACAGAATATACTGAACCAACTGATATTGCCAACATTCTGGCAGAAAGGTTTAGTGCAAACTTCACCCCCTCTCACCCCCTAAAGGGCCCATAACCATATCAGAAGAATGTAGGGCCCCATCAATCACCGACACACAGGTTATAACAGCCCTATCCAAAGCCAAAAACACAGCTTCAATGGGACTGGACGGTGTCTCAGGCTGTGTCTTACAAGTGCTCCAAAATGAATTAACCCCCTCACCTTAACACACTGTTTAAACTCAGCCTCTCTACAGGCTACGTACCCACAGAGTGGCACACAGCAACATTTATCCCACTCCACAAAGGTGGAGCCACAACAGTCCCCAGGAACCATTGCCCTATAAGCCTGACTAGCTTAGTCTGTAAGGCTATGGAGTGCATCATAATGGAACTCATTAACAGAGACATTTGGAACCTCCAAACCTTGGACCCTACCCAGTTTGGCTTGTTAAAGGCAGATCATGCCTCCTAAACCTGGTGGACTTCTTTGAGACAGCTACCAAGGCATTAGATGAGGGAAAGGAGGTCCACACAGCTTACCTAGACCTCGCAAAGGCTTTCGACACCATTCCACATTCTGGTATTATAGACAAGCTCACCAGCTTGAACATAAACATCTACATCATGAGATGGGTTGCCAACTGGCTCATCGATAGAACCCAGTTGCAGGCTCTAGGTCCAACTCTAAACCGGTTACAAGAGTCCCAGGGCTCAGTCCTAGGACCCCTTCTGTTTGGTATATACTTCTCAGAGGTATGGGCAAGCACAGGAGGACTATGGCTGACCAAGTTCGCAGACGACTGCAAACTAGGGGCCATAATTGATTCTCCAGATGATACAGACACCCTCCAGAAGGGTCTCACTCAGATGGATACCTAGTGTCAAAATCATGGCCTCAAGCTAAATGCCAAAAAGTGCATAGTCATCCCCTTTGGAAAAAATAAAGTACCCGCAATCTACCATATAGGTGGTAGTCCCCTAAATACAGAAAATGTAATAAGGGATCTGGGGACCCAAGTAGATAGTAATCTCTTCTTTGATAATCATATTGCCAAGGTGGTTAGAAAATCCTTCTATGTGGCCCACCTAATCACAAAAGGGTTCGCATCCAGAACAAAAGAAATTATTGTGCCTCTCTACTCATCACTCATTATTCCCATCATAGAATACAATGCCCCATTTGGGCTGTACTTTACAGACACCTGCAACAGCTGAAAAGACCACAAAAGTACCTCACCAAGAGGATTACTGGCCTCAAACAGATACCCTATGCAGCCCAACTCAAGAAACTCCAGCTGTACTCAGTTGTATACTGCTTACTCAGAGGTGATCACTACCTGACATACAAGGCCATGTCCAAATCTGAATTGATGGACATGCTCCTCCTAAAAAAAAAAAAAAACAAATCCCGGAGAGCCACACGCTCTGAAGATATAAACCTCACCACAATGATAAATAGGATATGCTGGAGGGATAGATTCCTATCCCAGAGACTCCCCATGCTTTGGAACAGGATTCGAATATACATCAGGCAGAGCTCCTCACTAAAACTCATCAAGAGAAACCTTGACGGGTGGATGGGAGACAGAAAATTTACCTCAGGGATCACTGCAGTGGCTCTACTGGACAGAGGCGCAGGGAACAAATGGCTCTGCTGGACAGAGGCACAGGGAATTAATCTAAGGGGATGGTGAAAGCCAACACTTTCTGGCTAGGCTTATAAATACCCTTGGGCCGATAGCCTAGTACTTACCTATGAACCTAAGAAGGAAGTGCTGATAAGACATTCCTCATACTTTCACAATTTGTCAGAATAAACTTTAACATATGAGAACAACAAGTCACAATTCTGAAAATGAAAGTTAAGAAGCATGCATCCTCCTCATTGTTATCCTTAGCAGAAAGAGAATTATTAGAGTACAAAAATGGGTACTTTTCCATTATTGGGGCAACAGGTGTAATGAGCAGTTGGAATCTACAGTTTTCGGATGTTACCATTGTTACCTTACAAGGGTTTTACATAAGTAACTCAATGCCGAATCTGAACAAGTTGTGTGTTGTAAGCACTTCACCGGAAAGATGTAGATACCAAGTTTCCGGTCCTATTAACAACAAGCAAAAGGCCCCAAGGCGAAATAAAATACATTTCAGTAAAGTATGCATGAGTACGCCTTTTTAAATTTTCACCACAGGACAGTGCCAACACTGTACCCACCAAATCCAATCGAAATCTATTTTTTGTGTTCCTTTCTAAAGTGCTCTTAAAGTAAGTTCTGATGTGCTATCTGTTATTTTAGGAAGTACAACAACATATGCAAAACCTAAAAGTAAATGTGCTTTTTCTACATATAAATTGTAACTTTCCCAAATGACAAACTGACCTTGAATTGCAAAAATTAAAACCTACACATTTACCCAGTAGTTGCATATTGAAGCGGTCATCTCCTGCACATATACTTATTTGCTATGGCATTGGAGTTTGTTTATGACGTAATGAGAGTGGAACTTTTAAGATGGTGGAACTGCAAGTTTTTATAGTGTCAGTATTTCTAAATGTGTCATTTGCATAAACTTAGCTTTATTTTATAGTTTCTGTATTGCTCATCTCATTATCCACCGAATATGTTGCATCTGAGGTGACTATCATGAAATGAAAATTACTTTCTATTGGAAATCAAAAAGCCTCTTCTTCTTGCTTAGTTGGATAATAACATTTTTTGGTTGGCGGATGCCTTGTGTCTTTTAAGCATTTGCTTTTCTATGACACTGTAACTAAAAAGATTGGCAAACTCAATGTTTATTAAACTGAAGGTATAATTATGTGTGTAGTGTCTGGAAACCTGTCTGTCACATAAACCAGGACATTTTCAAACTTGATTTGTACATGGTGTGGAAGCACTGCAAAACTTAACGGGAGACCTTTATTACAGTAGGAATGTGAGTAGAGGAAAAGGTGGTGGGTAACATCATTCAGTTAGTCTTCAACCAAATAAATAGTTGACTAAAGTAAGCACTTCACTGGAAAGATGTAAATAAGATTCCAAGTGCTCATTAGACCTGTTGCCCCAATAATGGAAATGTACCAAAAAATGTTTAGCAGCAGCTGGATTAATTATAACTATAACTGGTAGGCCAGGTCTGTGAGAAGTATATAAAAACCTGAAATACTGAGGAACCTTTGAGGACCCTTATACAATCTATCTACTTTATTAGAAGCAGCAGTCTGGCTGTCAGGGAAGTTACAGGCTGTGACAAACACATCCTCCAATGCTTACAGCACTGGGGAGATGTGCGAACGTGCTGGGAATTCCCATTGTAATGGCTAATAGTATTTTCCTGACAAACTGAGAAAACCCAGTGTTCTCCCACTGAAAACACTAGCACATTCTGGAAATAATCTTGATAGGCTATTTGCTTAACTTCTTCTTTTTCTGAATGGAAGAAGACTGGCCATGGTACCGGTAATCTGAATTCCCATTGTAACGGCTAATAGTATTTTCCTGACAAATTGAGAAAACTCAGTGTTCTCCCACTGAAAACACTAGCACATTCTGGAAATAATCTTGATAGGCTATTTGCTTAACTTCTTCTTTTTCTGAATGGAAGAAGACTGGCCATGGTACCGGTAATTTGTTTCAAGGTCAATCCAAAATCTGTGTCTATTTCCCAGGGAAACTAAACAATACAAGCTAGTAAAATTTCAAAGTTCCAAAAAGTCACTTTTTCACAGTAAAACACAGTAAAAAGCACATTAATACATTTTGCCAGCCCCCAGAAATAAAATAAACACAGTTTCTCTTCAGAAAAAGATGGCTTTAGAATGTTTTTAGCAACTTTTAAACAGATAGGGAAAAAAGTGTGCTCCCATTTAAAAATACAGTTAAGTCTTGTGGCAGTCAACTCTTAGTTAAAAAAAGAACACAGCTTTCGTAACTAGAAGAGTAATTTTAAACAAAAAATATTAAATGTGGAAGTGTTTTTCTGCAAAGGAAACATCTGCCCAGCAATGTAACAGCACAAGCTGACCTTCAATCCTCAAAAGCCACAGAGTGCTGTCTTCAGTGTCTGGAAAGCACTGAAGGGCTTGTCACGCCATCTATCCTGAATTAGTTCTTTAGATATCTACTTAATCCCTGTCTGCTAGCCTCCTCCAGTCTTACTGCTCTCAGTAGTCTTATTAAGTCTGGCTTAACTTGGTTTATTCTTTTTTTTTCCTGTCATGCTTCGCATACATGGCATACACTGATTTATATTGTAACATTTCTCATCCTTCTAATGAGAACTTTTCTCTAAATCTTTCACAAAGCATTCGCTCCCATCATTCCAGTAAAAATTGGACTCTTGCAGACATTCTGGAAAGGATAAGATTTTGGTAATGAAACAAAATGTGTGTGGAGTAATGATGAATTAAATTAAGTTTTGCATTTTGATGGATTGAGAAGAAGCTGTATGTAAATATTGTAAATACTGTAAAAATTGTGCAAATATTGAAACTGTTGTAAAATAGTGTAAAGTTACTAACTTTTTTACTTAAATGACAAAAAAAAAATGTATGTCTTACCATATCATTCCATCTGAATTGCCCATCTTCACCTCTCATCACCTGTTGGGGTTACTTGGCCATTTCTTATAGCTTGTGTACTCCAAAAAACTCTCAAGCACATCCCTTACCCATAAAGCTTAAGGATATTATGTCAGATTGAGTTTTCTAATATGTGAATGAAGGTGTAAAAATAAATAAAAGAGATCATATCTGGAGCAGAATTACATTCCAAAAGGAAAATCTCAGGTGAACGTCTAGTTTTCCAGGAAATCAGCCAGGGGGGAAGGATGGAGGGAAGTTGATGATAGACGAAGATCGAAAATTCAGATGGAATGTTATGGTAAGACATACTTCTTTATCTGAAGTTGTTGATCTTCATTCTTTCGTCACCTGTGGAACAGAGTCCCCAGCTACTTAGAACCCTGTGTGGACTCAAGGAAGAATATTCTTGAGCACCATCAAACCAAATGATGCTCTTCCCCTTGAGACCAGGTCTAATTTGTAATGACTGAAAATATAGGCACCGGAGGCCCAACCAGTACCAACACTGAATACTTTATTAGCGAAAAACACTGAAACACATAAACGCTGTTCACACAATCCTTTTACATTTTTGTCTTAAGAACTTCAACAGATGAGCGTACTAACCCTTAATGCTTGTTTAAAAACCTTGATATCAAATTCATACCTACATTACACTAGTGCCCACCCCTATCAGAAAAGAGGGATAGTAAAGGGGCAACTGGTTCGTGCAAGTAGGATGACCTCTGATGACAGTGATTTTAAAACTGAGTGTGAATTTTTAATAAAATTGTTTAAGGCTAGAGGTTACCCTAGTGAATTATTGAAGGAAATATATGTAGAAGTACTACAGGCAAGGAAAACAAGGTTTGCCCCATTTTAGGCATAGAAAACTATAGTTCAGAGAAGACTAACCCAGGTAAGTACACTGAAAATGAAGCATACCAAGCTGCATTAACTATTGTATTTGATGAGGAAACTGGGTTGGTAAGGAGAACCATTGAGAATGAGTGGAACAAATTTGCTAAGATATCAGATCTGAATATTATTTTTGATAAACCACTCAAATGTACATATAAGAAGGGACACAATATTAAAAATATATTAGAGAGGGACATACATTATAATAATGGGGGTGGATATTTAAACAATAGGAAAGGTACATATGAATGTGGTAACTGTAATCAGTGTTCATATATATATATATATATATATATATATATATATATATATATATATATATATATATATATATATATAGTCTGGGGACACAATACATTTAAAATGTAGAAACAGGTACATTAGTACTATAGGGTATGCAAATTGTAATACCAAAGGGGTCATATATTTAGCCCTATGTAACGCATGTGATTCATTCTATGTTGGAAAAACAGAGAGAAAATTAAAACACAGAATGTATGAACATAGATATATCAGGAGAATGAATGAAAACAACACTTTGTTTAAACATACACAAGTGTGTAATGGGGCTGAATATTGTTTTTTCGTGATTGAAGTAATACCCATAGACCTGAGAGGAGGCCCCTGGGAAACCAGGTTAGAGTATAGGGAGCTTTACTAGCAACTGGTTTTGGAAACCAGCAATCATCTAGGGTTGAATGACACAGTTTCATTGTTACCTGTATTGAAGCTTAGATCAGCCAAACTGTAAAACATTTATGAGACATTTTCCTTATAAAGGATATATAACTATATAACTGTAAACATATACTTTTATTTAATAACAATGTTTTTAAGAACAATTTTATAAACTGGTTTTATTAATTTATATGGCCAGTATTCTTTGCATTTTAGATTTATGTGGTGTGTTTTTAAGTTTGTCCAGTAGATGGTGCCATCACATTACATTATGCATAAATGTATTTTATTGTTTCATTAAATGTAATTTTATTTGTTTTACTTTATTACCCATTTAGTATTTATATTTATATTTTATTCACTCATACACTATTTAAAATATGCAAAGATATGATGTTTTACTGAAAGGTTTACACAAGTGTTAAAATGCATTTTAGGACTCTGGCTTACTAATGCTTTATGAATCATGACTTAGCAACATATTTAATTTATTACAGCTTTGCATTGGTTAACTGGGGGGATATCAAGGTTTTTAAAAAAGCATTAAAGGTTAGTACGCTCAGTTCTTAAGACGAAAATATAAAAGGATTTAATAGTGTTTATGTGTTTCAGTGTTTTTCGACAGTAAAGTATTCTGTGTCGGAACTGGTTGGACCTCCGATGCCTATATTGGTTGTTGGTCTAAATTAGGGCACCTTTACCACGTTTTTGGTTTCTAATTTGTAATGAGTAATAACGGTATGCAGAGATGCCCAAGTTGCAACTGCACAGATGTCATCCATGGAAATTCTTGATTGGAATACAGCAGAAGTAGTCACCGCTGAAGCTGAATGCTGCTTTCGGTGGTATAGGTAAAGAAATACCCCTCATCCTATAAACAAAAGAAATACAGTCTGAAATCCACGTAACTAGCTTACTTTGTTTACAGGTAGTCCCAATTTAATATGTGAAAAGGAATCAGACTTCCTAATATCCTTGGTCTTGTCAAGGTAGAATTTTAGTTGTTTGTGAACATCTAAAAGATGTAATGAGTACTCTCCCTATGTTAGAATAATTTGGGAAAAACACTGGAAGGTTAATACATTGATTAAGGCTGGTTTCCAACACAACCTTAGGTATAAAGGATGGGTTGGTTCTGAGAGAAACTCTATCCTTGTGAAAAATCAAATATGGCGGTCTAGATGAAAGTGCCCGCATTTCCGAAATTCTTCTAGCCAAGGTTATGGCTACTAAAAAGATAGTTTTCCAGGATAGAAACTTTAGATCACATCTAGAGGCTGCCTCAAAAGGGGGATTGTGTCAGAGCTTGTAGCATCAAAGTAAGGTCACAAGGAGGAGAAGAGTCCTTGTAAGGAGGCTTTAAGAGGAGAGCACATTTTAAAAAGGCTTTACAAAGTCTATGTGAATCAACGGATGATCCATGGAAACCATTGTGAAAATTAGAGATGGTTGCCAGTTGGACTTTAGTTGTAGAAGCAAAAGCACCATCATTGAAAACAGAAGCTAGGAAGTCATGAATTTTGTGGGGTTGTGCTGAATTGTATAATTTTTTATTTTGCTGTTAGTAGTAGTGGCCTGGTAGTAGCAGAAATGAGCCAGTCATCTAAGTATAGAAATATTCAGAATCTTTGCAGTCTTAAGTAAGCTGCTACTACTGCCATGCATTTGGGGAACACACTGGGGGCTGTGGTGAGACCAAAGGGCAGAACTCTGAACTGGTAATTGTCTCCCAGCGGGAAGTGAATGAATTTGTGGAACATTTTTCCATCTTATTGTGGCAGTACACGTCCTGTAGATCTATACAGCACATTCAGTTGTCCTTTCCTAAAACTGGAAGAATGGACAGAACAGTAACCATCCAGAGTTTGGTTTTTCAGAAAGATTTTTTAGTTTGCTGAGATCCAAAATTGGTCTCCAGTCCCCTGTCTTTTTGGCACTAAAAAGAATCTTGAGTAAAATCCAGATCCTATTTGGTCTGGTGGGACTTCTTGAATAGTCAATAACAAAGGTCTGTTTGCTCTGCTGCCAGCTGCCAATAGAATAAAAAAAAAAAAAAAAAAAAAAAAAAAAAGCTGGATGCTGCTGGTTATATATAAAAATTTATTCCATAAAAAAAGTACAACACGTAATAAGCTTTTCGGGTTGATCCCTTCAAACAGTTGGGGGGAATTGGTACATTTGGGTCCGATATTAAAGGGTCAACTAGCGTTAAAAGTAAAAATGGAACAATCAGTGAAGAGTCTAGTCTCTTATGGACATGTGGGGCCGCTTTGTATACAAAAAACACAAAAGGAAAAAAAAAAAAACGCCGTTTAGAGAGAGGTTTTTTTTTCAGTCGAAAAGTGTTATGGGAGGAGCAGGACAGTCCCTTGTGGTCGCTGAAGGCATGTGGCTTTATTAAAAAGGGGTGGAATTTTTGCCCCCAATAATATATAGTATATGTTTTTAAGGAAAGCAAAGCAACTTGTAATACTACTAGTTTATATATAAGAGAGTAGCTTCGTGTGTTCGCTATTATATGTCGGAAAAGACAATCAGATGTTGAAGAAAGATACTTTCAACATTTGTCTAACATTAGAATGAAAATGAAAGTAATGCATTGTTTATTAAATGTAGTCCGCTCAAAACCCACTCAGCAAAAAGGCGGGGTGTAGTTCGCTCAAACCAGCACTCAGCAAAAGCGGGTTTTATTAATAAACACGTGTTGTACTTTGTTTTTGTTTTAATAAATAAATATATAACCAGCAGCATCCAGCTACGTTTTTTTCGTTTACTTTTGGACTTCTTGAATAACTCTTTTCTCTAGCAGCTTTTGAATTTGAATAGCTGCCCGTTCCCTCTGACTTGGAGGGACATTGGGGAATCTCTTTGAGCTGAGACGAGAAAAGGAAAAGAGAATTATATACTATCTGAAAATGATTCTCTGCACCCAAGTGTCGGAGGTGATTTCTTGCCAGGCTTTTAGGTGAGGGATATGTGACCCCTGACTGCCTCCAGAGGTGAACAATCAGGCCTCTATTCACCAGCACTGAAAGGGTTTCCTGAAGAAGGAATCTCGGAAACCCTGATGTTGTGGGCCACCTTTGCCATGAAGGTGGCGTCTTCCATTATTGTTTTCCTTCCTGTGTCTGGGCAAAGTTTCATCAGGCATAGTCTGGAAAGATCCCTGGGACTTCTTGAACCACATTTTGTCCATTCCTCATTGGTTCCTACAGAAGAACCTCTGAGGAGTGGGAAAACATACTCCTATGGCAGAAAGGGTTTTCCCATCCTCCTCACACCTGGTAAAAGTGTCTCTAATAGTTGGTCCAAAAAGGAAAGAGCCGTCAAAGGGTGCATCAACAAACGGAGACTTGAAGGGCTCTGCAAAATTGCACAAGCACATCCTGGCATGCCTTCTTATGGAAATGCCTGATCCCACTGCTCTTGTTGTCCCTTCAGCAACATGAGAAATGAGCCTCATGGACGAATTGGAAATGAACATCAGGGTAGCCAACTGAGAGGTGAGTGAATACCATACCGCTTCAGAAACAACTTCTAAAAGAGTATCCAACAGCTCCTTTATCACATCGCTCTGCAATCTCATAAAATGTGCCAGGTAGTTCAAAGACCAAAGCGCAAAGTTTGATGAAGCATCATATCACTTCCTGAAATTATCCATCACCTGTGGCTCTTGTTGGGGGGATGGCTAGAGGAACTTCTTCTGCTAGTTCCTTTTTAGTGGCTAACACTACCACCATGGCATATAAAGGAACTCCCTTAGTCCAAAAAAGGCTTATCCTCTAGAGTTGTAATAATTTTGTCTGGTTTCTTGGGAATTGGTTTGGTAGTGTCGGGCCTTCCACCAGGATGACAGATCAATCTGATGAGCTCATCGGCAGGCGGAGATACCAAGGAAGTAGATGGGTACATACCGAAAGCCTGCAGGTAGAAGGATTCTTTGGTAAAATGGTTGAGGGACTTCCAACCACCTCTCTGTTTAAGTATTTCCAGGATATCTCCAAAGGAGACATCATCAGGAGGTGATCTGGGGGGAACTTTTGCCCTCATCGAAATCCATGCCTTCTGTGATGGACTCTTCTGGAGAGTCCTGGTGTTTCCTCTTACATGATTTCTTCTGAGGGACCTCCTCAGGTGGAACATCTGGGAAGGTTTTGGAAGAAGAAGGGGGTACCCTGCTCTGTAGCCTAAGGTTGCAGTACCTGTCGACCCTGTGGAGGGGTTGGTTAATGCTCCAGACCCAAAATGGCTAGGGATGGGGGGTCCAAGGAGGAAGGAACTGACCTGGTATGGGAAGTAGCCAATGCCCTCTTCATGGCCTCAAAGACTGATCCACCAGAAGAAAATAGGTGCTCCAGGGCTGAAAAGGAAGACTTCTGTGCCTAAGCCCCCATCCCCTGTCCCAATGAAGTCTCCCTCGAGACAAAGTCAGACCCAAACTTGTCTGTGTTGATTCACCAAGATGCCTGGGCTGCTCTGATAAATGGGGAGCAGACTCCAATGACTCAGAACTAACTGCCAAGCTGTGGCCCTGGGAGGACTCTGGTTCTGACACAACCAGGGTGCTCAGGGCAATTGTCTGTGCTGAAAAAAAGGAGATGTTCAGAACTGACATGAGCAGTTTCAGAAAGCTTGGAACCAAGGAGTCTAAAGTACCTGTGGAGGTTAGAGGAGGAAGATTGAAAGGGGAAGTGGAAGGTGTTGGTGCCTGTCCCAAAGTGGTAGGAACCAACAGAGTGCGCAACATGCCTTGGACCCAAAGTGTCTTCATTACCAACCTCTCAATTTCAACTTCAGTGAGGCTTCTGGAAGAGCAAACAGAGACCACCGAGGGGGAATTTTGTGTATCTAAGAATGGTGATGGTGGCTTGTCAACAAAAGGGTCCACTGAGAGTGAATACTGGGTCCTTGGTAGTAGAGTAAAGGGAGAAGACAATTGTTCTGGAGCCGACGAAGGAATCCAAACAGAGGAAGCAGAAATCAGTTTTGAGGTACGCTTCAGGGTCAAGGATTTTGAAGTCGGCTTCAATGTCATCTTCTTTTTCTGGCTCAACACCGAGGCAGCACTTGGAATTGAGGCAGAGCGTTTCTTCACCTCCAAGGATCTAGAGGAGGAAGAAGAAGAAGCATTTCCAGATTTATGCTTGGTCTTGTCTGGAGATGCAGATATGGCCTCCCCAAAAGAGGAGGGAAGAAGGCCTTTCTGAATACGTTTATTCTTTCTATCTACTAACGCTTGGTGACTGAAAGTATGACAGATAGAACAGTTATCTTGCAAGTGTGAGGGACCCAGACAATGTACACATAGTGAATGCTGGTCAGAAAAAAGGAATTTTGTGACTGCATTTTGAAGATGTTTTGAACCCAGGCTGGGCTTTCTCTTTATCAGCCATCTTTAAGAGAAGTTAGCGATGGCAATGCTCACAGACACACACACACACACACACACACACACACACACACACACACACACACACACACACAGAAATAGGGAAAGGTGCCAACCAGAAAAAAATCCAACAGGACAGGAAAAATATATTTTTTTGGGGGGAAAAAGAATTACCAACAATGGTAAACAGAAGAGTTACCAAGCAGTAACAGGGGAGTGTAAGGGATACCAGCAATGGTACAAAAGAGCTACCTAATGGTAGTCAGAAGGGGAGAAAGAATTAGAAGAAGAAAGCAATTCTGCATAAAAAAACATCCAAAAGCTATGAAAAAGATGCGACAGATACAAAACAAGGTTTCAAACAAGTTTAGAAGGGAAAGGAAGAAATATTAAGTAAAATATCTGACTTAACTGAAAGGCTTGAGAGCGAGATGGAGAAAAAATGTCTGAAGCTGAAAGCGGCAAATGAGATCTGGGGTAATCTCTAAGCATTATGGGTAAGAGATGTGCTCGAGAGTTTTTTGGATAACAAACATCCGAGTTGGTTCCGAAGGATCGATACCGAACCCCCACAGGTGATGACAGAATGAAGACTGACAACTTCAGATCAATTTTTATACATAACTGCTGCCTGTACAACCCACCAAGTTGCACGTGTGTTTTCCTCTTTAGTAACTTCTACATCTGTAAAATCTTAGAATGTATAAATGTAACTACTGTTTGTATATAAATGTAAATAGAAATGTAACTACTCTAGGTTTGACTGGAAGTTAGTATAATGCAATGTCAGCAAATCAAACTTATCCCCCTGGATCTCTGCTGAAAATAAGTATTACTCAGTCGGACTTTCCGGGCAAACAAAGACAAATAAATAAATAAAAAAAAAGTTATGTAAATAGCTTGTATGGGTTACACTATTAAAAAACCCTACTCTTTTTGATAAGTGCCATAGGCTCTTTTACATACACCTGAGCTACCACCAACTCAGGCAAATGGGGGTCTGAATGGAGAGATGATAAATCAGCAAGCAAAGGAGAGCAGTATTGCTGAAACTGAATTCATCCTCAAGTCATGGTGGGTACCTTCATGAGGAGGATCCTGTTTTTTTTTCACAAAATCTCACCAAGACAACACTGATATATAATTTATATAGCATATATTCTGGACAGAAGTAGGTCAAAAGTTAAAAAAGATAACTGGATGCACAAGACCCAGGATAAAAAAAAATGCCCAATCCTGGTAGGTGCACTGGTGCCAGGAATGGAAAAAAATGACAGTGTAGAATCCTCAAAATACGGGAACATTCCTACAATGGGGCCAGGCTTGGCCTGGGGGGGGGGGGGTGGATGCCTCATTGTAGAAGGAAGTAGCAGTCCACAAAAATCACAAAACTTGATATGCCAAAGAAGAGCCATAAAGACGATAGAGTGGACTATTGAGGATAAGAAAGAAAATATGTATTGTTACTATTATGTAAAAAGCCCAGAATTTCCAGGTACAAGATATACAAAAAGATTACGGGAGAAATTAGAGGAAAAAAAAATACTTCCTTAGGAAAAAATTGTCAGAAGCTTCAAATAAAAATTTGTGTTTATTAATAAAACAGGTTTGTGAAAAACAGTATATAGACCAATAAATTTTGATCTATTTGGAAAAAGAAGTATCTGAGGAAGTGCAAAAACATAAACAACAAAACCTAGAGATTTTTGAAAAGTATAAAAAAGAAATTTGGACATGGGAAAGAAAGAGAGATTTGATATGGTGCAATATTTATGCAGAGACGTAAACCAAATTAATCAATAGAAAGAAAGCAGGTCCAATGATTGTCAAAGAGAAATACAGGAAAGACATTCAGATATGGGAAATTGCACAATAAAAAATAATATCACAAAGAGGGACTATAGAAAAGAAGATTAGTAAAGTAGAAGTTAAAAAAATAGAAGCTGAAGTTATGGAGTGCCTGCGAAGTGAAGGATTTGGTGTAGAAGGTAACACAGGTTACATCACAGCATGATAGAACGAGTCCCCAAAGTAAGGAGAATCAGGAAGATCAGTAGACATCTGAAGAAGAAATATGGACATGGGAGAGAAAAATGTATTTAATATGGTGTAATAGCTATGCAAAGTTGAAAGCAAATGGAGAAGTTAAAGAAATAGAAACTGAGGTTATGGAGTTCCTGCAAAGTGAAGGAGTTAGTGTAGAACATCTTGTTCAGAAAGCACCACACCAGGATGGAGCAATGGACATCCAAATTAAGGGGAAACCAATGAAATGGGAAGCAATTGGTCAGGTGCCATATAAAGATATTTTGGAGCCTTCCACAGGAAACCATTGTAAACGTTCACATGAAGATGGACAGAAAGGGAAGTAACAGGAAACTGTGGAAATTCTGATGCAGTCAATGTTGAGGAGTGATAGGCTAGCGAGTTCTCATATGACAGAGCAATGAATGGCAAAGGATGAAATTGAAGAGAATGTGCCACAGGAAGATGCTATAGAACTTTCTATAGAATGCCCATAGGAAATGGAAAACAAAAAATGTGCCCTCAGTTTAGAAGAAAATGAGCTAAGAGAAGAGTTGCTGGATTTAATAGAGATAGATATACATATTAAGATCAATGAAAGAAATGGATTACAGATGATTAATAAAACCCCAAAAGTCAGAAGTTTGGTAAAACAAATGAACACAGTAATAAGGACTATCTACAGAGATCCATGTGATATAATATAAGTAAACAGGATATATTACTGTGCAGATAAATTAATAACAGATAAAATTCTACCACAAGAACACAGAGTAGTAAAAGAAAGGAAGGGGAGAAATCAAATACCATCATGGAAGTATCAAATAGAGAAAACTATAAAGCAGTTAAGACAAGAAGTGTCACTGTTAGAGGAGTATAGAAGAGGGAACAGATCAATAAAAAATACTCAGAAAGATAGATGTGATAAAAGCAATGCGCAATATTATAACGGATCAGGATCAATCATGTACTTTCGTAAATAATAAACTAAAAATATCAGCACAGGCAGAAAAACTTAGAAGATACACAGATAAATATAAAGGAAAAGTACAAAGTAAGCAATTTATTGATGACCCCAAGAAGTTTTATAGAGAATTGGGAAACAAGGTAAAAGGAATTGAAAGACTACCCAAAAAAGAAGAAATAGGCAAATTTTGGAGAATTATTTATGAAGATCATGCGGAACATAACAAAGATGCTAAATGGAAAGAAAAAGTAAAAGAAAGTATAAGAAGCTCAAAGGTATAGGATATAAAATGGAATGAAGTAACAGCTAGAGAAATTGAAACAAAGTTAAGAAAAGCTTCTAACTGGAAAACATCAGGTCCAGATGCAGAACCTAACTTCTGGTTAAAAGCATTACCATCTTTGCATGAAGATTTAGCCATGAGTAAGAATATATGTACGCCCTGAACAGACAACGACCTGGCTAACAACAGGAAAAACAATGCCCCTACTTAAGAGTGAACCTGCAACCTACCCTAAAAATTATAGGCCAACCACTTCCCTTCGGAATACATATAAACTATACACCAGAATTGATGTCAACAGAGTTTATAATCATTTAGAAGAAAACTCAATCATGGCAATAGAACAAAAGGGCAATAAAAGAAAGTCATATGGATCAAAGGATCATGTGTTGCTGGATAAAGTCATAATGGAGAACTGTAAAAAGAGGAAGAATTTAAGTATGGCATGGATTGACTACAAAAAAGCATTTGATAGTATCCCACATTAATGGATAAAAGAGTGCTTAAAAATATGTAAGATAACATCTTATACTGATTAACTACATTACAGTGACCAGGAAACAGTGGCAGACCACTTTGCAATTAAGCCATGATAAAGGACAAATTATTATTTCAGTGATAAAAATCCAAAAGGGAATATTTCAGGGTGACTCCCTGTCACCTCTGCTACTCTGTCTTGCCCTTAAACCATTAAGCGGTTTACTTAACAGATTAGGCAATGACTGTAATTTGGCTCCTAGAAAACAACAAAGTGTAAAGACTTCTCATCTTCTCTTTGTCAATGATTTAAAACAGTATAGCTCATTAGATGAGGAACTGAAAGCACAAATGCAAGTTGTCAAAACTTTTTCAGATGATGTAAGAATATCATCTGGTCTTGATAAATGTGCAAAAGCAACCTTTAAAGCAGGAAAAATGCAGCACAAAGAAAACATCAGTTTCGGACAAGAATGTGATACCAAAGAACTTGACCAAGAGGGAATGTATAAATATTTGGGAACTGATGAAAGATCAACAATAAAACATGAACAAATTCAAATAAAACTTAGTAAGGAATATTTTAGAAGACTTAAATTAATCCTGAAAACAGCATTGACATCTAGGAACAAAATTCAAGCTATAAACCAATTTGTTCTTCCTGTCCTAACCTGCAGTTTTGGAGTGATTGACTGGCCCCAAAACATGTTGGATAGATTAGACAGGAAAACAAGAAGGACGCTTCATGCTCACCAAATGATTTATAAAAATCAGTGCATACCAAGATTATATATTCCTCATTCTGAAGGAGGTATGGACCTCATAGAGACTGATTACATGTATTGTGGGACTGCACACATATCTGCTGACCTCACAGGACCCAAATGTAGTGAAAGTTTTGAAACATGAGGAGACTAAATCTAAGATGACTTCCCTGCTTAGTTTAGAAGAAGCATATCAACATCAAGCAGGAATGGAAATCAAACCGGTAGTAGATAAAAATCAGGCAGTAACTGAATGTGCCAAAAAATGAATGAATATAAGGTGAAGGATAAGATGAAAAGGCAAGAAATGTGGAATATGCCTAAATATAGTTGCATGTATAGAAAACTTCTGGAAGAACCTCATGTTGATAAGGATCAAATGCAGGAATAGTTAAGGAGAGTTGAATTCAAACCAAAAGATGAAAGGTTAATATTGGTGGCCCAAGGCACTGGACTACACACATGCTGGTTTACAAAGTTCATAGAACATGTGGGAGAAACAGATAAATGTATGTCTTGTAAAAGCGAATTGGAAACAGTTGCATACCTCATTGCTGGTTGTGACATACTAATGGCAGAAGCACTGTATACTGAAAGGCATAATAATGTGGCAGGACAGTTGCACTGGGGATTGTGTAAACATTATGGTACTGAAGTAGCTGAAAAACTCCGGAAACATGAGCTACAAAGTATCACAGAAAATGATGAAGTCCACATCACGTGGGATCCCCCATTACCAACAGTTCAAAAGACAGATGCGGGAAAACCATATATAGTGGTCCATGAAAAGAAGACAAAAGTAGCATTGATCATTGAGATCGTTACACCCAGTGACTACAGTGCAGAAGGAGTCATTACTGGGCACATTGCAGGTGCTGCAAAGAGCCCTTCTGGCTGACATCAAAGATTGAAACAATAATAATTTCATGAACCTTAATCGTACTTTGACTTAGGAATGGGGTCCATTCCTGTCATGGTAATAGAAACCCAAAAGACTTGGAGAAATTAAAAAAGGCATTAGTTTAACATTTCATCTGAAGGATGGATGAACAAATTTGTAAAAGATAAATGTTTGCTTGCAGTCCCTATGAATTTCATTCATGGCCAGAAAAAATGTATAATATTAAAAATATCAAACTTTTATAAGTTTATAGAAAACCACATTTTGAAATAACGAATATGTGCATACATATATATATATATATATATATATATATATATATATATATATATATATATATTTATTGACATTTGTTAAATGGGTTTGTCCAACTGGGCTTGTGGCCCATTTTCAGTTGAGACCCGAGGAGAAAAGCTCCAGTAGTACATTTTAAACAAGTACAATTTTAAACAATATTGATATAATAGCAGTTATAGCAAAAAGATTCACATATGTTGGGTTACATGCATACAGTTAAAGTTGCATTAAAAAGAAGCTAAGTAACAATTTTACATTGATATAGTTGAATAGGTCAACAATAAAAAATTTTGTTTGTATAAAATTATGCAAATGCATAGTAGACACATTGGAGAGAGAGGTGTAATGAGGTACTAAGTATGGTCCTTTTGAGGGTACATAAAGGGAAGGAAGACTAGGAGGGTCATGGCAAGGGCAGGTTCTGGAATTGAGAAAATAAGCTTTTAGTTAAGTTTTAAAGTGTGAGGTGTGGGAGAGTGAATGTAAGTCAATGGGAAGTTTGTTCCAAGCATGGGCAAGGGAGTGTTTGTAGAGTAGTTTGCCTACTGACCTTTTTGGGTAGTAGATATCAAGTAATTGTTGGTTAGAAGTACAGTGAGTCTGGGATGGGATGTAGATGGAGACTAAGGAAGATAAAGATGGACAGAAGGAGGGTTTATAAAGAATAGAGTGTAGCATGTGAAATCGATAAGATAGTAGAAATTGGGGAAGTTCAAGCCATTGAAGAGAGTTTACAGAAATGCAGTGGTGTGAGTTGTATGGGGAGTTAGTAATGAATCTGGCAATTTTATGGTAAGTCTGTTGGAGTTTGTTTAGAGTGGAGGCCTGGATATTGGTAAGAACTGGGGCAGTGTATAAGAGGGAGGGGAGGAGGAGTGGCTGGCCCAGGGTAAGTCTAGATTCAGGGGTTAGGAATTTTTTTTTCTGATATAGCAGACCTAGCTTCTGGTTTGTTTTTTTTTATACATTGGAGTATGTGTAGGTTGAACTTTAGTTTGTCACCGATAATGACCCCCTAGGAGTTTTGTGTGGGTGTCAGGTTGGATAGTTGTATTGTTAGAAAATGTAATGAAAAAGGAGGTTTTGCGATGAGAAAGAGAACGGGGAAGGAAAAGTAGGAGTTTGGTCTTTTTGGGATTTAGGATCAATAGGTTGTGAGAGAGCCATTGTTCAGTAGATAGTAGGGCCTGTTGGGTCAGGGAGTGTAGTTCAGGAATGTTATTTGAGATGGATATAAGTGTGGAGTCATCGGCATGCTGAATAAGGGAAGATTCTTTGCATGAGGTATAAAGATCATTGGTGAAGATGTTAAACAAAAGGGTTCCCAAGATGGAGCCTTGGAGAACACCAGTGGAGATGGGAAGGAAAGGTGAGGAGGATGAGAGCCATTTGACAGATTGTTCCCTGCCAGATAGGTAACTATTAAACCAGGCAAGTATGAAGGGGGATAGGTGGAGATTTGCAAGTTTGGATAGTAGTAGAGGATGAGAGATGGTATAGAAGGCTTTGGAGAGATCTAGGAAGAGACAGGAAATGAGTTTATTGTTGTCTAGGGCCTCTGAAATGATATGAGTGAAGGAGAGGAGGGCAGTGGTGGTGCTGTGGTGAGGACGAAATCCATGTTGGGTAGATGTAATTGTGTTACTAATCTCTGTTCTTCTTCATTCCATGCTTTCTTATTTATCCTTTTTATTCCTTTGCCTGTTTTTATATATTCCTTGTTTTCCTTTATCTCTAGCAATATTGCAACATGACCAGAAAATCCTGTTTCAACCACCTCCTGTTCTCCAATAACTAAACCTTCTGATATTATAAAATAATCTATTTCGGTTCTATACATACCCCTTTTGTAAGTCCATTGATTTTTGTCCCAAACTTTTAATTTAACACATCTTTTAACTTCAAACATTTTTCTTATATCATTTCCTTTCTTTTTACTATTGCCTCTTAAATCACAATGGAAGTCCCCTGTTATTATCATATTCATATTTATCACTACATAGTCTAAAATCTGATGAAATAAGCTTCCCCTTTCTTTACAATTAGTGTAAGCATATAATGTTATAATTTCATATACCTGTTCTTTCCATCTGAAATCTACAATGGATAGTCTTCACATTTCTGTTAAAGATACATCTAATATCTTTACTGTATTTATAGAGAATATGGCTATTCCAGAACATCTCTCATTTCCCAAATTTCAGATTATCTTTCCTACTCATAGTTTCTCTGTTTGTAATCTTTCTTCATGTCTTAAAAATCTTGTCTTCTAATAAAATTACATCTACATTATATGTATTACACCACTCCAAAATTCCTATTCTTCTTACTATATTCTTAATACTATCGACATTTACAGAAAGCATTCTAAAATGTCCATTTTCCCTTTTCCTTAAATCCATGGTTCCATGACTTCATAGTTAATTACTAGGCTAGCTTTCTTAATAGGCCCTTCTAAGCCTCACCAGTTTCCTTCTCCATGGTGAGAATCAAACACTGCACCTTCAGTCTGTGAGTCATACACCTTAACCATTAAACCAGGCCCCATTAATTAGCTGTATATGTTCTTATCATCCATTTCCTTTCTTTTTCTCTTGTAGTTATCCCTTAAAATTGTCTTTTTCTGTATTCTACCCATTTACCAATAGAATTATTTTATCCATTTTACCACCTCTCAATTTATGTCTTCTTCCTCACTTATTTCAGAACCTTCTTCTATGTCTTCTTTATTATTTTTTCTCAACTAAATTTTCTTCTATTTTTACCACTCTAAAATATCTTCTCTTTGTTCACTTTCTTTCTGTTTCTTATTTTCCTTACTGTCATTTTCATTTTTGCAATCCATCCATAAATGTCAAATTTTGTTACATTTATAACATTTCAATTCACATTCTTTGTGTTATGTCCCATTTCCCAGAAATATAACATTTCCTTTTGTTACATTTACTTATCAAATTTCATTTTCCACACAAAAACTTGTTTTGGGTTTTCCCCAGTATTTTACAACACCCCATTCCCCTCCACATTTATCATGCTTGATATATGTATATATATTTTTTCTTATTTATAACACACTATTACAATCCCAGCCACAAGTCTATAAATCCCTTTTGTCATAAACTTTTGCAATTTAGATAAAGTTTTCAAATGGCCTTTCAAAAGCTCTCTTTTTACCTCTTTTCAAAATTGTACATGAATTTTCTTCTTTGTTTCTCTGTTAAATGCTTTTATCACATAAAGATTCCATGGGTTACAGTCTTTCTTTCTTCATATTCCCCAAGAAAAATTTCCATTGAAAAAACAGTCTCAAATATAAGTCACAAAATGCCTCTTTATTAATAAGAATAATTGTTCTTACATAATGTCCTTTTTTACCCAAAGAAGCGTTCAAATTGTCCCACACATCATACCTGACCATTTCTTTGCCTTCTTTATTTTGAAATCTTACCACACACTTCCATTTTTCATTTTCTTCTATCTTCTTTTCTGCTACTCCACTTTGGCCTTTTTTTGCTTTCTCTGCATACGTTTTCTTTTCCATCTCACCACTATTCTCCAGGATTGTCTCTGCAACCTCCTTTTGTATTTTCTCCATAATGGCCCCCCAGGAAACTTCTCCTTCATTTTCTGGCTCACTCTGCACCACCATTTTTTAAGTAAATTATCACGCAACCCTCCTGACCGGAGGGTTGTAATTATATATTCATCATTTGCTGACGCCATACCTCTCAGCTATACTGATTGTTGCAGAATGTCCAGATTTTTGCCTCATATTTTTGGTCTGTTCCTCGTAACAAATGTGTGTTTTGTTTTGATAAATCACTGGGATGATCTAAAGATAAAAGTTGTTAAATAATGTCATGCATTTGAGTATCAGACTTCATATCCTTCAGAAAATGCATGCTAACAGAAATCCTGTTATTCTAACAACTTTCTAAGTTTATAAGAGCAATATTTAAAATGTGCCCCTATTTCTGTGCATTTGTCCCCCTTTGTGTCAGGCTTTGTACAGATTTCTTGTGCTAAGAGGTTGAGATGTATGGCTCCATTAAATTTCTTTGGAACATTTCCTCAGAATCCTGCACTCATTCTCCTGTCTCAATATTTGCTTTCTCCTTCATTTGTTTCACCACTCCATCATCTCCTTCTCTCTCCATCTGCCTTTCAGTTTCTCCAGGCAGCCTCTGTGCCTGGAATGGAAACAGGAATTGTCCTCCAAAATGGAATGCCTCACAACAATGATGAGTATGGCAAATTTCCCAATGCCCTGGTCAGATTTTCCCAGTAGTAAAAATACCAGCTCAGGTCCCCATGAAAATAAGCCACTAAGCCACTCCTTTTGTATTTTCTCCATAATGTCCCCCCAGAAAACTTCTCCTTCATTTTCTGGCTCACTCTGCACCACCATGAACTCCAAGAGGAACTAATCCCTCAAATAAAACAGCTATACATTCTCAGCCTCACTACAGGATATGTGCCCACAGAATGTTGTACAGCAACAGTGGTCCCACTCCACAAAGGTGGAGCCTCTATGGACCCTGGAAACTATCGCCCCATAAGCCTGACTAGCTTAGTCTGCAAGGCTATGGAGAGGATCATCATGGAGCTCATAAACAAAGACATTGGGGACCTACAGACACTAGATCCTACCCACCGTTCAACACGTGCCTTAAATCCACAAACTCAGAAAAGGAACACAAAACGAGTAGCTGAACACTCCCAAGGGTTATTTATTTAACAAATAAACGTGAGCCAAGTACAGAACAAAGCTTTCGGTGAGCTCGATGTCCCACCTTCATCAGACAACATACACAAGCCAACAATCATGGTTTAAATACTACATTGTTAATTGATTAATGAATCAATTAATTTAATAGAAGTCAATAATGCATGCCTCAATCAAATCAACAAGTTTTCCTTTTGTGTAAGGCTATGCCTTGGTGTATAATAGATGGAGTGTTGTGATTAGTTATATAGGAAGTTTATTTAGGATTCATAATATTGCATAGCAAAGCTTTGTTCTGTACTTGGCTCACGTTTATTTGTTAAATAAATAACCCTTGGGAGTGTTCAGCTACTCGTTTTGTGTTCCTTTTCTTACTAGATCCTACCCAGTTCGGCTTTGTCAAGGGCAGATCCTGCCTTTTGAATCTGGTTGATTTCTTCGAAACAGTCACCAAAGCCATAGATGAAGGGAAGGTAGTCCACACAGCCTATCTGGACCTTGCAAAGGCATTTGACACAATACCCCACTCGGGCATCATAGATAAGCTATCCAGCTTAAATATAAACCCCTATGTCACAAGATGGGTCGCAAACTAGCTCAAAGACAGAACCCACAGAGTGAGAGTTGCTGGAGCCATGTCAGACTCGAAACCGGTCACAAGTGGCATCCCACAGGGTTCTGTCCTGGGACCACTCTTGTTCGGTATATACTTTTCCGAGGTACAGGCAAACATGGGAGGACTATGGCTCACCAAGTTCGCAGACGACTGCAAACTGGGCGCCATAATCAACTCTCCAGCTGACACAAACATCCTTCAAAAAGGTCTCACAGAGACAGATAACTGGTGCCAGCGCCATGGTTTAAAGCTACATGCCAAAAAATGTATAGTCATACCCTTTGGCAAAAACAATGTGCCCACAAATTACCACATAGGCGGAAAACCATTAAGTACAGAGAAAGTTATTAGGGACCTGGGGACCCAAGTTGATAGCAATCTCTCCTTTGAAAACCACATTGCCAAAGTGGTTAGAAAGACCTTCTACATAGCCCACCTCATCGTGAAGGGTTTCACATCTAGATCAAGAGAGGTAATCGTGCCCCCTTTATTCATCCCTCATCAGGCCCATCATAGAATACAATGTCCCTTTTGGGATGTACCTTACCCGACACCTGCAGCAATTAGAAAGACCCCAAAAGTATCTCACCAAGAGGATCAAGGGTCTCAAACAGATGCCATATGCTGCTCGGTTAAAAAAACTCCAGCTCTACTCAGTTGCATACCGCCTACTTCGAGGCGATCTATGCCTGATATACAAAGCAATGTCAAATCCAGAATTAATGGATATGCTCCACCTCAGTAAATCTAAATCCCTTAGAGCCACACGCTCGAGGGACTTGAACCTCAGCACAGAAATAAATAGAACTTGCTGGAGGTACAGGTTCATAACCCAGAAGCTCCCTTCGCTCTGGAATAGAATTCCAGTTCATGTGAGGCAGAGCACCTCACTGAATCTCTTCAAGAAGAATCTCGATAGGTGGATGGGGGATCGTAGGTTTGTCCCAGGGATTACTCCTGTGTCACTATTAGACAGAGGCACAGTAAACTAAACCTTAAAAAGGGCACAGTATGCTCAAATCAAGGGGTGGCGTAAGCCATACAGAATCAGGCTAAGCTTATAATTGCCTCAGGGCAGATAGCCTAGTATGAACCTATGAACCTATGAACCTATAATCTGTTCTGGCAAAAAAGGATAAATACAAATAAAATTTCATTCTCATCCCAGAAGAGAAAAATAATTTTTTCTACAAAACAAACAGTACAATAGTGTAACACAATTTCACAGAAACAGTAACCTTAAAGTGTGTCTTGATAGAAAGAAAAGTTTTTTTGGGATGGGGGGAATTAAACAGTGATACATTTATAACTATGTATACAGGGAGAAAAATAACATTTGGAGTAAGCAGTGAAATATTTATAAGTCCATAAAATGTTCATTAGGTTGTAATAGGTACACACTGATATGAATACACTTGAGTGAACAGAGTCACATAAGTAAGCTAGTAAGTGAAGTAGATATGGTTGTTAGGACAGGGATGAAAGAATAAAGGTTGATGAAGTTATGGTAGGTTTAATTAATGAGATTTGAGACCATGCTTTGGCATTTAGCTATTGTCTGAGGATATAACTTTAGTTGTATATATAATTCCAGACAAGAAGGTGAGTTTTTAATATGGAGTCGGACTGATTCCTAGAGTTTGGGTCCCATTCAAGAAAAGCCGTGCTCTCTGTATTGGAGTTTTTAGTGAGGTGCTTGTATTGTGGATGCTGAATGATCTAAGTGTCTAAGGTTGTATGATAGTGTTTCTCTTATTAGTGGTGGGATAGACTGGTTCTGAAGGAGTTGGAAAAGCTGAGAAAAGAACATTAGGCCAGCTCTTTGTTGGACTGGGAGCCATTTAGCTTTTTTTTTTTTTTAATGTCTTGTAATGGTACTCATGTCTCAGTGAGAGTGTTATGAAGCTAAGGATTGTTAATAAGTGTTTGGATATGTGAGGAGTGCCTTTTTGAGGAGTATGTTATTGGGGAAGGCTGCATTCAAGTTGTGAGAGTAAGTTAACTTTTCCAGTGGCGATTCTGGATGTTTTTTAGAGGAAGGCTGAAATTTTGTTAGTCCAAAAAAGCAGCAAATTAATTTTCTTTCTTGTGAAGTCTACGTGGAGGGAGAAGTTGAGTGAAGGGTCTAGTCAGATTCCTAGGTATTTAAAAAATCATTTTTTATAGCAGTATTGCTGTTGTCAGTGATATGTAAAGCTCAAGAAGTTTTATTTAGTTTACACTTGGTTCCAAAAAAGCATAGTTTTTGTTCTGGATGAATTAAATAGACATTTGTTTCCATTTATCCATCATATCAAAGAGAGGAAGTCAAACTGTAGTTGCTTCTTCAGTGCTGATTTTGAATTGTTTGAGTGAACTAGAACCATGTCATCTGCACAGGGAAGGAGTAGAAGCTGTGGAAGGTCTAAGGGCAGTTTGTTGATATAAATGGAGAAAAGTCGTGGGGCAATTATGGACCCTTTTGGCACATCTTGTTTAAGTTGGACTAGCACTGAGGTTGAGGACTGAATTTTGAAACTGATGTGGCACTTTGTTAGGTAGCTTTGGAACCATTGTAGATCATCAGAGTGTATGTCTATACCAAGCAGATGGTGAAAAGGCAGACTGTGTTCTACTAGATCGAATGCCTTGGTTAGATTAATGAAGATGGCACTGGGAAGCTGTCCTTTATCCATCTCTAGCAGAATGTCATCTATTAGAGTCCATAGTGTTAATAAAGCACTCTGGAAGGACAAACCACAATCCTTGAATAACCAAACTTTAATGGAAATACTTGTAAAGATATATCCAACACTGAAAACACAGTAAAGGCCACAAATGCTTAACATATTACCACGTTCATCAGATGCAAGCGTACCTATCACCAAAAACCTATATAAATACAATGAACCCTTAATAGATCAATTAATCATTGATCATTGGTGATAATTGTGTTGATTGATTGATTTATTGAGGATTCATCGTATTTATATAGGTTTGTGGTGATGGGTACGCTCACATCTGATGAACAAAAGATGGACATTTTGTGATACACTTGGGATAAAAATGGTCTTTAGTAACTCAGTTTGTTATATTATATCCACAGAATAAAAACAATAAAGTTGATTTGTGTAACAAATATACATGTGGAGTTACTGATTCCCTGCTTATGGAGTCTTTGAAAAAGATCTTTTTACTGGGTGTGTAATTTGCATAATAAACACTGTACAAGAACTCACAACGGAGCAACCAAGCAGAATCCCTGAGTCTTCAAATTCCTTGCACATAAAATTTATTGTAGAAAAACAGTAAAACGGTAAGCGCTTTCACTAATAAGCTTCATCAGACCATATTGCACTTAACAGAAGACACTCCATTTATAAAAATTCAAAAATTCAACATCCAATCAACTAAACACATCAATTAAATCAGACAAATTCTTAAAAAGACAGTGTGGCAACTATACCATTACTAATAGACAAAACTTCATAGTACACTGTCAACTAAATAAATAAACAGACAAAATAACACATATATAAAAAAATCACTGAAAAACAGTTTAAACTAAGAAGTAAATCCACAAAGCTGAGTAGAAACTACTGAACTATTTATTAGTTGATTAAGCGCTTTCATCAGGCGTTTGCCCCAAGACTTCATCAGAATAATGAAAATTAATTAAACATTTTCTTTAAATACTAAATTAACCTAGCACATGTCAAATCCATTCATCCCAATTGATTAAAACCTATCATAGCCATTAAAATAAGCCTCTTATTCCAAACATGTGTCTCTAATTACGAGAATAAAACAAACATAATAGCCTCCCCCTTTTTTTATATAAAAAATCTGCCAAATAGTTCATATTTCAATGAATTCATGGTCAAATTAAAACACATTATTGCCCGAGTCATAATAAAAAACAGTAGATGTAAAATTCCAATAGTTCAACCGATCCTTTCTTATTAAACGAGACTACAAAAATACATTCAATACAATATTGATCAAAACAGTTACAGATGAAATTCAGACTTGAGTTTTAAATAACTTGAAATAGATAATATGTCATTTAAACCATAATTATTTGTAGCATTACATCTCAACTGCCAGAGTAATTCCATATATTCAAGGAATAACTTAACAGGTCCACCCCTGATTCCTTCAAAACATATTTGTTCCAAAACAGAAAATTTAAAAGTATGCTGTGAGTGTTCAATAACATGTCTAGCCAGTGCATTTTTAATATTGGCCTTCCTAATATCATACATATGCTGATAAATGCGCTTATGTAATATATTAATAGTTTTGCCAATATAGAATCGTTCACACACTTGGCAAATTGCAATATAGACAAGGCATTTAGTCTGACAATTATATTTTTAGCCAAAAAAACTTTTCCATAACCCCGATATACACCATATTGGTATCTAGTATCAGGGGACACTGTGTACATCTTCCACATTTATGCATGTGCCCGTCTTTTTGGCCAGAATGGTTAACTTCCAATAAATTTTTAAAACACCTATCTCTCTTATATACTACACAAGGTGTTTCCTCAACCTGGTTTTACATTTATCATCTGTACCAAATACTATCCAATTATTGTATATAACTTCTTTAATTTTATAAAATAATGTATTGAAGATAAGTACCATAGCTTCGGTATATGGACCACTATTGGTGACCTGATGTTCAGTCACCAAAGTCGTTCTATCCCCCATCAAACTCCCAGGTAGGAACCCCAAAGGTGGAGAAAATTGACCATTATATCTTTTCGTTATAATCTCATCAAAAATGGGTTCCATAAATGTTTTAGGATAACCCCTTCTAATGAACATTGTCCTCAAATTCTCAACCTCTTGTAGGAAAACTCCATTATCAGATATCATCCTTGATAATCTCACACCCTGCCCTTTCACTAAGGACTTTTTTGATGTAAAGGATGACAACTGTCATAGAGCAACAGAGTGTTAGAGTAAGTGGGTTTCCTAAATAAAGTAGAGGTAAATTTTTTATTTTCCAAATCCTTGTTCAAGGTAATGTCCCGGTAGTTAATGGTGTCAAAATTAAAATCCATAGTAAATGTAAGGAACCCAGTGCTAGAGTTCATAAACTCAAAAAAATCCTGAAGTTGTTCTTCTGACCCATCCCAAAAATTAGTACATCATCTAAGAATCTTCCATAAAATTTACAGTATCTAAACAGGTCGTGTTTAAACACTATATTCAGTTTCCACTGTGTCAATACGATGTTCGCAAACAGGGGGGCACATGCTGCCCCCATTGCAACACCTGTTTTTTGTTTGAATAACTGGTTCTCAAATAATATAAAATTATTCTGTAAAATTAACTCCATTAAGGTCCTGTGCATAAGTATTCTGGAATGATTTTCAGAGGAAAAAGTGCATAAATACTCATAGAACATGTCAATGCCCTGGTCATGGGGAATAGTTGTAAATAGATCTTTAATATCCATGGTCACCATTATTAAATTTTCACTAAACATGTCGTTATTCACTTTTTTAAGGCAATCCCATGAATCTTTAAGAATATGGACCTGTTGTCCCAAAAGATGCTTCAAATTTTGATCTATGAATTTAGCTAAATTAAAGCTTTTGCATCGACTATTGTTCTAAAGGGAGGGTCTTCCATACATTTATGTATTTTGGGGATACCAAAAATTGTGGGGATACGTGGATGTTTTTGTGTTAAAAAAGTATGTTCATTCAGGGACAACTGCTCATTATGCAATAAATCATTGAGTATAATATCTATATTTCTATAACAAATGTTTAATTCATTTCTAGATATTTCCTCATAAGCATCAGTAAACAAGTGGGTTTGCATTTTATGTAAATAGCTCCCTTGATTCATAATAACCAGCCCCCCTCCCTTGTCTGGTTTCATCACCCTTATTGAAACACAATTGACTATTTCATGGAATAATTCCATTTCAGCCATAGATAAATTGTGTAAAACATCCTTCTTGTAATTCTGGTGCAACCTCCTAATTTGTTCCATACATAAATTTTCAAATACCTGTATGGTAGGGTGCAGGGTGGGGGGTTAAATGTGCTGGTTTTCCTACATACACATGTGTTAGTAAAATTGTCATCATTGAACCACATTTTAAAATTCAATTTCCTAACAAAAAGTTTTAGCTCTAATAATGCATTATCCACTCTAGGGGTCATAGTAGGTACAAAATTCAACCCTTTTTGAAGGAAATTTGCCCATGCTGGGCTCACAACTATATCACTATAATTGTAAATTTAAAAATCTCCAGTTCCGTTCAAAATAATACTAAAGTATTGTCTGGTACCATCTCTTACCACCTGTTCATGGTCCCTCTCCCCCTGTATGGCCTGCCTCTGTTGGAATAATATGTCTGTGAATTGAAATTGTTCCTCCCGCCTGAATTGTAGTGATGTTGTTGCTGGTTCTGGAGGCGTTCTGACCTCCTCAAGGGCATGGCTAAAAGGACCATCTCTTCATTTACGTCACTCATATTCTCATCTCCAATTCCAGGCCACCCCCCATTTGAGCATCTACCTCATTAACATATGTTTCAGTATTGTTATTATTACCTAAAGGGTATGCCCTCCCTTGTTCATACTCAATCCTGTCCCTTTCTAGTTTTTTAGCCTTTTCATTTTTCAAAGAAGTAATCATCTTATCAACATTCACCATTGCAGCATTATACTCGTTCATTTTAGACTGAAACAACAGGTCATTGTGAAGACCTTCATTAATAGTGTCAATTCTTACTTTTATATTTTGCATTTTTTTATCATTGTCTCTGATAAACACTTCAAGAAGCTCACAACTGTGTCTGTTGAACAATGCTAAAGTTCGTTATGTAAAACAGAACCACCAACAGTACCTGTTGGGAATTTCCAAGTCCTGAGTCCCTTTGGAATCTGCTGCCTGCAGATACATTCCTTTAAGTAGCAGTTCTCAAGTTGAAGTTTAAGAAACTTCAATATTTCCTTTTCAAAATCCTTGATTTGTTGGACTACAGTTCCACGAATTTGGTTGCTATTGTCAACTCCAAAGTCCCGTTGGATCCCATTATTGAACCATTCATTAAAGGACCATGGCATACCAGCAGTCGAGCTGTTGTTTCCGCCATGGTTATTATCATATATAGAGTTAGAACCAATAGGTGAGCTACTGGCTCTTAAAGGCATGGTCTTTGGACTTCCTTGTCCAGGTGGAATAGAGGCATAAAACGATCCACTTGTAGCCTGTGTAGAGCTCACCAGTTGCCCAAAAGTTGTCGGTGCACCCGTGAGATTTCTCCCAAGGCCAGATAACTGTGCAGTCAGCACCTCGATCAAGGATGACAAATTCCCAATAGAAGCATTCAGCTTTTGTAAGGGAACTAGCCCAGTGGCATCATCATCAACTTCTGGCTCCATAAAACTCACTGAAAAACAGTTCAAACTAATAAGTAAATCCACGAAGCCGAGTAGAAACCACTGAACTATTTATTAGTTGATTAAGTGCTTTCATCAGGCGTTCGCCCCAAGACTTCATCAGAATAATGAAAATTAAACATTTTCTTTAAATAATAAATTAACCTATCACATGTCACATCCATACATCCCAATTGATTAAAACCTATCATAGCCATTAAAATAAGCCTCTTATTCCAAACGTGTCTCTAATTACGAGAATAAAACAAACATAATAGCCTCCCCCTTTTTTATATAAAAAATCTGCCAAATAGTTCATATTTCAATGAATTCATGGTCAAATTAAAACACATTATTGCCTGAGTCATAATAAAAACAGTAGATGTAAAATTCCAATAGTCCAACCGATTCTTTCTTATTAAACGAGACTACAAAAATACATTCAATACAATATTGATCAAAACAGTTACAGATGAAATTCAGACTTGAGTTTTAAATAACTTGAAATAGATAATATGTCATTTAAACCATAATTATTTGTAGCATTACATCTCAACTGCCAGAGTAATTCCTTATATTCACGGAATAACTCAACAGGTCCACCCCTGATCCCTTCAAAACATACTTGTTCCAAAACAGAAAATTTAAAAGTATGCTGTGGGTGTTCAATAACATGTCTAGCCAGTGCATTTTTAATATTGGCCTTCCTAATATCATACATATGCTGATAAATGTGCTTATGTAATATATTAATGGTTTTGCAAATATAGAATCGTTCACACACTTGGCAAATTGCAATACAGACAAGGCATTTAGTCTGACAATTATATTTTTTAGCCAAAAAAACTTTTCCATAACCCCTGATATATACCATATTGGATTCTAGTATCAGCGGACACTGTGCACACCTTCCACATTTACGCATGTGCCCGTCTTTTTGGCCAGAATGGTTAACTTCCAATAAATTTTTAAAACACCTATCTCTCTTATATACTACACAAGGTGTTTCCCCCAACCTGGTTTTACATTTACCATCTGTACTAGATACTGTCCAATTATTGTATATAACTTCCTTAATTTTATAAAATAATGTATTGAAGGTAAGTACCATAGCTTCGGTATATGGACCAATATTGATGACCTGATGTTCAGTCACCGAAGTCGCTCTATCCCCCATCAAACTCCCAGGTAGGAACCCCAAAAGTGGAGAAAATTGACCATTATATCTTTTTGTTATAACCTCATCAAAAATGGGTTCCATAAATGTTTTAGGATAACCCCTTGTAATGAACATTGCCCTCAAATTCTCAATTTCTTGTAGGAAAACTCCATTATCAGATATCATCCTTGATAATCTCACACCCTGCCCTTTCACTAGGGACTTTTTTTGATGTAAAGGATGACAACTGTCATAGTGCAATAGAGTGTTAGAATAAGTGGGTTTCCTAAATAAAGTAGAGGTAATTTTTTATTTTCCATATCCTTGTTCAAGGTAATGTCCAGGTAGTTAATGGTATCAAAATTAAAATCCATAGTAAATGTAAGGAACCCAGTGCTAGGAAATGTTTAATTAATTTTCATTATTATGATGAAGTCTTGGGGCGAACGCCTGACGAAAGTGCTTAATCAACTAATAAATAGTTCAGTGGTTTCTACTCAGCTTCATGGATTTACATATATAAAAAATATATGTAAAAAAAAAATATATATATATATATATATATATATATATATATATATATGACATTCTCCTGCTCTATATCATAGATGTGATGTAAAATGTTAATAATAAAAAACTAGCATTTCTGAATCCTTCGTTTCTTAAACAAGGACTTAATAGATGCGCTTTCATTCAACCCCCTCCCCCTATCTGCTCTAAGGATAATGATCCAATTGGTTTCCCTGTACTCAGTATGGTTCCTAATGTCACCTTCCCTAACACTTGGGGTAATGGTCTCAATGAACTTAAAATTAAAGGCATGTGTGTCCCCAGCTTGTATAATATGTTTAGAGAGTGCATTATGTTCCGATCTTTTCCTAATATTACCTGTTGGTCTTACCAACGTAAAATGAGTTACAAACGTGACACTCAGCTAGATAAACCATGTTAGATTTTCTACATGTTGCATTGACATGAAATACAAATTCCTTACAAAGATCAGGATGATAGAAAGTGCTTGATGTATTAATTAGGAAACAAAAACTACAACTATCACATGGTAATGTGATCCCCACTTCACTCCTCGATTCATTAATACCTTTCTCATGACAGAGTAGTCTTTTCAAATTTTTTCTGTTTTTATATAGAAAACTAGGTCTCTCACCTACTATCTCACTAATACCTGAGTCAACTTGCAAAATAGGCCAATTCTGAGTGAAAATGTCAACCAATGCTTTATTATCATTGGTATAAAAAAGGGGAACTTTAACACACCCCCTGTTTGTAACACGGTCCCTATTCACTCTCCCAGGAGTTTCCTTAGTTGGTCCAAAATATAGGGCTGCAACACTCTCCCATAATATATTTAATTCTGACCAATTTTCAGAGATCTCACCAACAGGGTCCTTCGTGATAGGATCAGAGAACATATGTATAATATTAGGAAAAGATTGGAACATAATGCACTCTCTAAACATATTATACAAGCTGGGGAAACACATGCTTTTAATTTTAGGGTCATTGAGACCATTACCCCAAGTATTAGGGAAGGTGACATTAGGAACCATACTGAGTACAGGGAAACCAATTGGATCATTATCCTTAGAGCAGATAGGGGGAGGGGGTTGAATGAAAGGGCATATATTAAGCCCTTGCTTAAGAAACGAAGGATTCAGAAATGAGAGTTTTTTATTATTAACACATTTTACATCACATCTATGATATAGAGCAGTGTAATGTCAAATATATATATTTTTACATATATTATATTTTTTATATATGTGCTATTTTGTCTATTTATTTATTGAGTTGACAGTGTACTATGAAGTTTTGTCCATTAGTAATGCTACACTTGCCACACTGTCTTTTTAAGAATTTGCCTGATTTAATTGATTTAATTGATGTGTTTAGTTGATTGGATGTTGAATTTTTGAATTTTTATAAATGGAGTGTCTTTTGTTAAGTGCAAGATGGTCTGATGAAGCTTATTAGTGAAAGCGCTTACCGTTTTACTGTTTTTCTACAATAAATTTTATGTGCAAGGAATTTGAAGACTCTGGGATTCTGCTTGGTTATTTTGTTGTGAGTTCTTGTACAGCGTTTATTTTTTTACATATCTTTCTGCAATGGAGCGTTTACCCTGTGGATTATACTTTGTTTTATTCTTCTACGTATAATTTTTATAGCTTTAGACTGAGTTGCATTGCCAGATTCCAGACCATTATGGTTAGTCTGCAAGGGATGATACAAATAAGTTCTTTTTTTTTGCTAATGTTCTACATTATTGTGGTGATATTGTCACAATTTGAAAAATTCCTGGTTTCAGTATTAACCAGAAAGATAGTATGTCACACTAAATGTCCAGCTTTTTTTCAGGTTGTTGTACTTTTTCCCCTGTGCTCCTTGCAAAAGGAACTTTGGACTTGAAGTTATTGAATGTGGGATACCCAGCTATAGTCTGATGCCTCTATAATCAAATTTTGGTCCTACATTGGATGGACAAATGGGAAACCTATTTATTTATTTCACATTTGTTTACAGGGATAATCCGACTGGATACATGTCCACTTTCAGCGGAGGCCAGGGGAGAAAAGCTCCACATAGACAAACTTACATAGATTACACAGAAGTTAGCAAATAATTATAAAAACAAAGTGATTATATACAATGGCTTAGTAGTGTTCCCTAGTAGGGACTCACAATTGTCATGAACAAACACAATTAAAAGTAAGAGACATCAGATTGGAAGCTGTGCTTGGTGACGTAGTTACAGGTTATGATAATTACAGAATATGCTTTCAGTTTATAACTTAATTAGGGTTTGTACATGGGCATAACCAATTCACTTAGAGATACTGTCTGAGTTTTTTTTTAAGAGACTTTTGGAGGATTGTAGGGTTATATAGTTTGGCAACGAATTCCAGGTTTTGCCAATGAAGTTGGCAAACAAGGATTCACCAGCAGAGTTATTAGCTTTGTGGGTTTGGACTAGTAGTTTATCAGCTGTCTGTAGGGATCTCAGGTTGCTATTGCTAAATGGGTTAATAATATTTTTAAGTGAGGGGGTATCCTCAGGGTGGTACAAAATTTTGTGCGCTATTAAGAGTTGATTTAATTGAATTAAGCTGGGCAGTTCTAGCCACTCTAGTTGTTTAAGGTTCTGGCAGTGGTGGGTTCTATAGGTAGAGCCAGTGGCAAATCTGGCAATATGATTGTAGCTATGGGACAGCTTACCTAGTTCGGATTTGTTGAGGTTTGAGAGTACAGGTGAGGCATATAAAAGAGTAGAGAGTAGGTGTGATCGGGCGATTGCAGTCCTAGCCAGTGGGGTTAAAAATGTCTTGTTTCTATACAGTGATCCAAGCTTCTTATTGATGGTCTGTATTGTTTTGTTGACCTGTAGGTCAAATTTGAGATTATTGTCTATGATAACCCAGACCCGGGGTAGTGGTGCTGCGGTAGCATTGTTGCCTCACAGCAAGACGTTGTCCCGTTCGATTCTCAGCTGGAGCGTCTTCTGTGTGGAGGCATGCGTGAATGGGCGTGCCTTCATTGAAGGTTGTGTGTCAGGGCTGGTAACTCGGCATGTAAAAATCCACGACCAAACATTAGCGGACCGGAGTTCCGCTGTGGCGACCCCTAACCGGGATAAGCCAAAAGACACAACAATTGTCTATAATAACCCCTAGCAGTTTGGTGTGATGATCTGGGGAAATAGTGGTACCATTGTTAGATGTGACAGAGAATGAAAGTGTGGTAAATCTACTAGTGGGGGAGAAGAGTAGAAGTTTAGTTTTATTGGGGTGCAGAAGTAGGCATTGGTTGGTGATCCAGTTCTTGATTGTGTTAAATGTATTTTGGGTTAAGGTTTGCAGTTTGGATGGGGAGGTGGCTGAGCAGATCAGAGTGGAATCATCTGCATATTGAATGCAAGTAGCTTTAGGGATAGCAGTGTGAAGGTTGTTGATAAAAATAGAGAAGAGTAGTGGACCTAGTATGGAGCCTGGAGGGACACCAAGTGTGACAGGTAGCTGGCTGGAGAGTTTGCCCTGCCATAGTATCGCTTGTTGTCTACCAGTCAGGTAGGACTGGAACCACTGGATAACAGGCTTGTTGAGGGAAATAGATTTTAGTGAAAGAATGGGAAGTTCATGGTTGACCATGTCAATGTTTTTTGATAGGTCAAGAAAGAGGGTAGAGGTTAGCCTATTGTCATTCCTGTTTTGGTTTGTGGCAGTAGTAAAGGAAAGGAGGGCTGAGGTGGTGCTGTGATATGGCCTGAAACCATGTTGGGAGTTGGATAGTAAGTTATTCTGTGAAAGGTATTGCATTAGTTGCTTGTGTACACATTTCTCCATTATTTTGGCTAGTGGGGAAAGAATGGCAATGGGTCTACAGTTGTATATGTTTGAGGAGCTACCACCTTTATGGAGTGGGATGACATGAGATATTTTCCAGAGGGAGGGGATAGCATTTTCGGATAAGCTTCTGTTGATGAGGATATATATGGGATATGCAATGGCATCTGCAGCTATTTGTAGGTACTCTGCAGGGAGGAGATCAGCAGCGAGGGTGGTAGGTTTTAGTTTTTTTAGAAGTGTTTTAATAAAACTAGTGGACATTGGTTGGAAGCTAAATTCGGGGTGATTATTGGGTAGATTAGGCATGTGGTTTAAGTTAGAGGGGGTTAGCTGATTTTTTATAGGGATGGATTGTTTCAGTGAAAAAGTTATTAAAGGTGCTAGCTATGGGTGTAGTTAGCCGTGGTTGGGGTGGTGGAATGACCTGGATGAAGTAGTTGATTTAAGCCTGCCAAGAACTTTTGGGGGTTGTTATGGTGTTTTTGTAGCAGATTTTGGTAGAAGCTTTTTTTATCCATGAAAATAGATTTTTTTGTGTCATTCCTGAGTTGCCGACATTTTAGATGGTCAAGTGGGGCCGTAGTTGTTCTCCAGCTGGCCCAGGCTCTGTTTCTCATTTTGATTTTAGCTTTGGTATCTTTTGTGAGCCATGATGCTGTATTTGATCTAGTTTTTATTGTATGTGCTGGAGCATGGGAGTCAAGGATACTTAGGAATTTAGTGTTAAAGTGATCTGTGGCCTCCTCTAATGTTAGATGCTTTAGTTTTGACCAGTCAACTGCTTTTTATTCATTTTGGAATATAGCAGCATCAAAGTTTTTCTTGTTTCTAACTGTTTTATATTTGGGCTGGTGAGGGTTTCCTGCCTTATGTTTTATGATATAGGTTAGACAACGGTCACTGAGGTCATCAGGGAGAGTACCAGCTGTGTACAGTTGGGGTTGGTTATTAACTAGGATCCAGTCTATGATACTTTCCCTGTTGGTTGGTTTGTTTATCCTAGTGGGAGAGGTTATGGTCTGTTTAAACCCACATAAGTTTATATGGGTGAGGGGGGGGGGGTCGGAGGAGCAGGGGTGCCAGTCAGTGTTAATGTCATTGAGAACTATGGTTTCTTGGGGATAGGTAGTGGATAATTAGTAAAGGATATCTTCTAGGGTATTTAGTTTGTTGCCTGGCAGAATGTATGCACAGACGATGTTCAAGTGCTTGTTTTGGTTAATCTGTAGCTTGGTTATGAGGAGTTCCACGTTATTAAATTGGGGAGGGTGAATGGTGTCTCTATTAACAGTTAGAGTATTTTTGTAAAGGACTGCTATCCCACCTCCTTTCTTTGTAGCATGGTCTAACTGGTGAATATTGTATCCTGGAGGTAGTATATCATTGTCAATAGTACTGGGTTTTAGCCAGGTTTCCATAAGACACATAATGTCTGAGGAGTGGGTTGCTAGAGGGCATGTAGGTTGGGAATTGTATTGTTAATACTTCTAATATTTAGTTGAAATGCTAGGAGGGAACTAGTGGGAGTATACATGGGTAGCTTGACTGTGGGAGTTGTGGTAGGGGAGTGGAGGTTATTGGGTGTGGGTGGGCCAGGGTTGGGATGAATGTCTCCATGTGTTACAAGGTTATAGTGACAGGATATTCTGAGCTTTAGGGGTTTGTTTATAAGTTATATATAGTCTTTGCCTTTAAGATTATGTTTTGTGGCTGTACAGGGGTGGTATTTTATGGAGGGTGGTATATTCGGTGTGCTGGGGATGGTAAAGTGTTTGGTGTTATGTGTGAAGTCCTGGGTGTCTGACCATTTGGGTAGTGAATACCATGGTCAAGTGTTTGTTCATAGGCAGTGAGATGGTAAAATAGAAACAGTATAGGCATTAGGGTAATTAGCAGTTTTTTGCTTGTTTCCATTTTGTTAGGGGGGGCAAATGTTGATGGCTGACTGTGCTAACAGGGTATGGAAGAATGGGAGAGAAGGAAATGGGTTAAGGGGGAGGGTTGTTCAATGATGTGTGAGGTGCTGATTGGTACTTGGCAGGAGGGGAGTGGCAAGGGAGTGGCAAAGTCTGGTTTAAATTTAGCATTAGTGGGGGCGGGTGGAATTTGGGGGCAGGGAGAGGAGCGGAGCGGGGCTAACACTGACTCTGAGAGTTACCTTGGGCTTTTGGTTTGTATGACTGTATGTAAGCAATGTTTTTGGCTGTACTTTAATTTGTTTTCTTTCTTTTTATTTTTACAACAATTTTCAGGCTAATTGTAATAGGATCCTAGGGATAAACTAGCAAATTTAGTCAATATGGGGGGAACCAAATTACTGTGGGGGACAGCCTAGAAGCAAAACTTTACCAAATTAAAAAGTAAATGCTTGGGACTGGAACACTGTGTAAGTGTAAGGCTGAATCAAGGTATTATAGCCCAATCTTGTGGCAATTGGTTGGATCTCTTCACTGTTGTGCATACACCTTTAAGCCTCAACAGTTTACAAAAACTAAATTGTAATTCACCTATTACAATAGAAAAGCTGGAGGGAGTCAGGTTCTTGCTTCCCAGAGGTTTTACTTTGTTAATATAGCCAGCTTCAGAGGAGAAGGTAGAAATTGCTTTATGCAGTTAATCCCAGGTGGGGGTGGGGGGGTCACGCAGGAAAGAAACCCATGCAAATTGCTGTGCAGGCACAATGAACAGAGGGGTAGAGAAGGTACAACAGCTACAGGGTGAAATGAAAGTGAGTTAGGTAGTAAAGAGTTTCTGGAGACACAAAGCTGCCACCATTGGAATTCTTGGGTTACTGGTGATATCAGTGATAAAACAGTCTATGGGCTGGACATGCTGATCACACTGGCTTTTTTAATACAACTGGACATTTTTCATTTTTAATAAGGTACTTGGAACCATGATGATAAATGGCAACATGTATCTCAGTGCCTCACAATCCATGCATTGAGGAGGCTTTGTTTGAATTAGACAGAAAGAAGTCCATCATTAGCTGGACTCTCTCCTGAGGCAAAGAAACCCTGCAGTTTCTCAGAGAAATGATTTATAAGAATTAATTTTTTAGTGGTCAGCTTCAGACCAGTTGGCATAATGGTTAAGGTCTTTGCATCCTAAGCACAAGGTTTGATCCAGACCTCTGGACCTCCTTGTGTCTAAAATGGAGCTGTGGGCAGCAGCACAGACTCTACATGGTGTCGTATTGGGGGAAGAGTTGTATAGACCTGTCCTATTGGGGGAAGAGTTGTATAGACCAACCACCTTGGGCATATACTGTGGTGCACAGTATCCGCAAGACAAAACACAGAATACAGACTGCACACTATGGCAGGTCTAGCCACTCAACATTGTAAAATATGGAAATAGGTGATTCAGTCGTGTTGACTAATGTTGCCAAAAATGGGCATGGGTATTTGCTGGTGATTAGTGGGTTGAGGAACTGGCTTGTTCCAACCTATAACAGGCAGCCATGCTAACAGTGCGAGGGATGTATAAGCTACTGAATGGCTGGTGTCCAGTTGCACATCTTGGGGTACCTGGGATACCTCTGTTGAGTGAAAGCTGGATGTAAAACTAATCAACCTGCCAAACGTGAACTAAGAATTGCTACATTCAGTGTAGGGTCACTGACAGGATGGCACTTGGAAGTGGATGACATGATGGTAATGAGGAGGTTGGACATCCTATATTTCCAGGAAACAAGATGGAATGGCAGTACAGCAAAGCCACCTAGCTTGAGATCCAGATTCTACTACTCAGGAGGAGGACAGACTAGAAATGTTGTGGCGATTGTGGTGAGGGAAAGACTTCAGAAGGCAGTGAGGGATATCATCAGAATTAATGACAAACTCATAACTATTAGACTCCAACCTAATGACAGGGCAGTATTCATAATCTCAGCCTATGCCCCACAGCAGGGTTGCGAGGAAAAGAGTGTATTCATACAGCAATTTCAGGAGCTACTAGAGAAAGCAGGACCACATGAAGTAGCATTGATAATGGGTGACCTGAATGTGCATATTGGGACAGACAAAACAGGATATGAGGACTGCCTGGCTCCAGATAACCTGAGCAACAGGAATAAAGAAGGAGAGGCTATTCTAGACTTCTGTCAGACAAATGGCTTGATAGTAGCCAACACAGGGTTCATTAAGAGACAGTCACAAGATCACATACACGAGTGGCCAATGTACAGCTCAGTTAGATTTCCTCCAAGTAAAGAAAGGGCACTGGGGTAGAATCAGCATTTGCAAAGTCATCCCCAGTGAAGCAGTTGGCCTACAGCATAAACCATTGGTTGGCACATTCAGTTGCAAGCAGTGGTCAGAGAAAGCTCTAAGATCAACAGAAACCAGACCTGGAAGTTGACTGGAGAGAAAGCACAACTGTTCAAGGAATTAATCAGGTCTCTAGCACCTCAAGGAGTGGAGGAAACAGGTGGAGTTAAAGAAAAATGGCAGCACCTCAAAATAGCATGTGTGTGGACTACAGAACAGATGTACAACCGAGCCAGGTATGAAAATAAGGTACATAAGGAAAACTGGTGGTGGAATGTAGACGTCCAGAAAATCATCAAAAGAAAGGAGTGAAGGAAAAAGTGGGAGATAGAAAAGATGAACCGGGCTAGGAAGAAATACTGATTGGCTAACAAAGAGGCTAAGAAAGGAGTTGCAATAGCAAGGAACAAGGTATCAGAAGTACTCAGACAAGCTTCTGGAAAATGACACAGTAGAAGGCACAAAGAAACTATATCAGGTTACAAGGCAAAGACAGAAAAATAAAGAAGATAATCAGACACATTTCATAAGGGATGCCAACAACAACCTATTCATGAGTCCACAGGACATCAAAGGCAGATGGAAGGAGTACTTCCAGCAGCTTCTGAATGAAGAAAACCCGACAGAAGCTTTACTCTACCATATAGGAAATAAGAACAGCAGTAAGGAAAATTAAGTTAGGGAAAGCATCAGGCTCACATGAGGTCACAAGAGATATGATAAAGATGTTGAGTGTGATAGGGGAGAAATGGCTCCTGAGGTACTCATAGCAGTGTGCAGAGATAGAGGTATCCTAGATGACTGGAAATAAGCATACGAGTGCCAGTGTTCAAGAACTAAAGGCAGTACAGAGGTATCAAACACCTGGCACATTGGATGATAGTCCTGGAGAATGAGACTGACAAATGAATATGCGGAGTAGTTGAAAGTAAAATGGGAGACGAGCAGTTCAGATTCAGATCAGGATGCAGCACAACTGACCTAATGATTGCAATGAGGCAGTTGAGAAAAAGCTAGAGATGAGGAAGTAGCCTAACCGGGCATTTCTAAACTTGAAGAAAGCATATGACAAGGTCTAAAGAAAGAAGATTTGGACAGTCCTGTGGTGGTTTGAAGTCCCAGGAACACTGGTAGAATTAGTGCAAGCTATGCACAATGACCCAGTGACTTAAGCACAGACTTCAGCCTCAGTTTCCAGTGGGAGTGGGTGTGCATCAGGTTTCAGCTCTGAGCTGACTGTTGCTGCTAGCGATGGATTATGTTAGCAATCAGGTCAGTGAAGACAGATGAACCAAGCTGCTGTATGCACACAATGTGGCATTACAGGCAGACTCTGAGCAAGAACTTCAGCAAACGATAGGGAAAAGGAATACAGAACTGAAAGTACATAGGATAAAACTGAGTACAGATAAGACAGTTGTAATGGCAGCAAATGTGGGAAATCAGAAGAAGCCGAGAATTGAGATAGAAGGGAAAATAGTGGAACAGGTTAACAATTTCAAGCATCTGGGAAGGGTGGTTGAGAAGTATGAATGAGGAGGCCAAAGCTAGAATCAGAGGAGCTGCAACCAACTAGCATAGAGTTTCAACTGTAGTATATGACAGAAGAATACCAAAGAAGCTGAAAAGTAAGATGTACAAAAATTGCGCAACCAGTACTACTGTATGGTACAGAAACATGGGCAGAAAAGGCAAAGCAGTTGAGGAAGTGAGAGGTGATGCAGTGGAAGTGCCTGAGATGGATGGTAGGATGCACACTGTGAGACAGATGAAGAAATGAGGACATAAGAGCAGAAGCCAAAGTAGCTCTAATTGCAGAAAATGTCAAAGAGAACAGATTGCAGTGGTTCAGACACATGTGCAGAAAAGAAGACAATCTAATGAACAAGATTTCAGACAGAGATAAAGAAGGCCAGCGGAAACAAGGGCATCCAGCAAAGAGGTGGATGGATTGTGTCAGAAAAAACCTTTGACAGTCAGACATGACTGTTGAAAAAGATAGCAGAGTGGCACTGAGTAGAGAGCGATTGAGACAGTTGACATGTCACCCTGACCCCATGTAGAAAAGTTTGATGATGATGATGTTGGGCTTCATCTGGAGTATTACTAATTTAGACGAAATTCCCGGACTCTCAAAACATGATACAATCAGATTTAGAGGTTTCTGGACTTTTCCAAATGCAAGGACCTACATCATTAAATGATACAGATAACAGAAGATGTACACTCTTTTCAGTCTTACGTTGACAAGCACTGGAGCTTTGCATTTGGTGAAATCTCTGAGTGCAATATAAAGCCAGACATTAAGAACATAAAATGGTAATAATAGTTCTTCTGAGTCAGAGTTGGAAACTATCCATGAAGCCTTTGAATGGCGATGTGTAAGGAGGCATCTTTTATGTCTAAGGCGATGAGAAAGGTACTCTTTAGCATTAGCACCCCACAGTGTTCTGCAAGCGATAAATGCAATATCTCGCTGTCATAAATGGCTTGATTTTGAATCAGAAAACACAGACTGATGAAAGTGAATTGGCATAGTATATGAGTGACTTGCAGAGGCAGCTAAAAGGGCTCTGGTGAACTATATGTAGAGCACTTCATTATGCCCTATACCACTGTCAGGAAATGCATTGCAGATGTTTTTGTGTTATTTCTCGCTAGACCACTCAGAGGCCCTTTTGAGGTGTTTATGCTTCTATTAGTTTGTGAATCAGTGCTCACAGCATTTTGATGGCAGTTTTCAAGAAGTGTCTAATACTTAAAGTGCCATCTAATTCCAACATAATCAATAGCTGCATGACAAAGGGTCAGTGGTATAGATGAAAATAAAAAAAATTACAACATATTTACTGAAGTATGTTTTGCAATGAAAAATATGGGTGATGATTATGGTGATGCATTTTTCTCAAGTAACCTTTTTCAGTGACAGAAAGCATATCACAGAACAGGACTGACTGTATCAAGAACATATATTTGGCAATACTGTGCAATATAACCACACCTGTTATTATACTTTCTTCATTTAGAAATCCCTGACTCATTCTTTTTTTTTGACAGACACAGCATCCATATATATAATAATCAATTAATAATTCTAAGGATGAAAAACAATCTGTTGCTACTTTTGGGAGATAGTATTTAATAAATCTGATGCATTCATAGCACGTCTTGTTGTCATTAAGTTTTTTATGAGTTTTTTTTTGTAGAGTACCATTCTGAACACTTTGCTGAACATGGCAGTCATTACTAAATGCAATCTTGGGTATTGACTAGTGTGTCTATGATATTAAACTTGGATGAAATGGCTATGCTTGAAATGACCTCCGGGTCGATGGCCTAGTAAACTCCTATGATCCTATGAAGCAAATAAAGATTAATAGTGTTTTTGCTCTTCTTATCTGCATCCCCTACTACTGAATCTGAATACAAGACACTTGTTCAATAGTGATTTTCTAAACTTCTAATCAATGACTTTGCTGTCCATTTTGTTAGCAGACATTAGAAGCCATTTAATCAGAAAATATTACCAGCACCTCTTTCAGGAGGGTTTTCAATGGTTTTTCACATGATTTGCTTAACTGTTTACCTAGCTGGCTTACCTTTCACTGAGTCATGATATAATGAGCCCATTTAATCTGACTCCTATTAACAACTTTAATAAAAATCATTGAAGATTTGCAACCTTGGACTTAGTTGTGTTAGTTTAATAGGAACAGAGATCTGCTTCTGCTGTTTAGGAAGGGTAGGGGTTTTCTTTTCCATAATACAAAAAGGTTGTCAGTCAAATCCTGTTCAATTAAATGGGTTCATCATATCATGGCTAGTACAAAGATTATTTGATTTGCTAATCTGGATGAGATTATTAGTTGATAATCCTGTCAGAACAGAATAAACTGTTTTCTTATTTTCAGGAAACTTGCTAATGAAAAAGTAAGCGATATTTTATATTATAAAATAATTTTCTTAACTAGTCATATCCCTCCCTGACAGCTTTACAAAGCTTTTTACAGTAATTGCTTTTCCATGTACAGAAATGTCTATTGAGGCATAGAATAACCTGAATTACTTTGCTGTAAATCATATACAGAAGATAGAAGAGTACAGAAGAGGGAACAGATCAACAAAAAATACTCAGAAAGATAGATGGGATAAAAGCAATGCACAATATTATAACGAATCAGGATCTGTCATGCACTGTTACAGATAATAAACTAAAGATATCAGCACAGATAGAAAAATGTACAAGATATACAGATAAATATAAAGGAAAATTACAAAAGAAACATTTTATTGATGACTCAAAAAAAGTTTTATAGAAAATTAGATAGATGGGATAAAAGCAATGCGCAATATTATAACAAATCTGGATCTGTCATGCACTATTACAAATAATAAACTAAAGATATCAGCACAGATAGAAAAACGTACAAGATATACAGATAAATATAAAGGAAAATTACAAAATAAACAATTTATTGATGACTCAAAAAAGTTTTATAGAAAATTGGGAAACAAGGCAAAATGAATCGAAACACCATCAAAAAAAAAAAAAAAAAAAAGAAAAGAAATAGACACATTTTGAAGAAATATCTATGAAGATCCTGTGGGACCTAACAAAGATGCTGAATGGATCGAAGAAGTGAAAGAAAGAATAAGAAGTTCAAATGTATACGATATGAAATGGGATGAAGTAATGGTCAGAGAAATTAAAATAAAATTAAGAAAAGCTCCTAAGTGGAAAAATCCAGGCCCAGATGCAGTACCTAATTTCTGGTCAAAAGAATTTAGATCTTTACATGAAGATTTAGCCCTGAGTAAGAACCATTCCTCATTCAGGTATTATAGACAAGCTCACCAGCCTGAACATAAACACCTATGTCACAACATGGGCTGCCAACTGGCTCATGGATAGAACCCACATGGTAAGGGTTGCGGGAGCTAGGTCTGACTCTGAACTGGTTACAAGTGGCATTCCCCAGAACTCAGTCCTAGGACCCCTCCTGTTTGGCATATACTTCTCAGAGGTACAGGCAAGCACAGGAGGACTATGGCTGACCAAGTTCGCAGACGACTGCATACTAGGGGCTATAATTGACTCTCCAGCTGACACAGACATCCTCCAAAAGGGTCTCACTGAGACAGATACCTGTTGTCAAAACCATGGCCTCAAGCTAAATACCAAAAAGTGCATAGTCATCCCCTTTGGAAAAAACAAAGTACCCACAAACTACCACATAGGTAGTAGCCCCCTAAATACGGAAGACATAATAAGGGACCCAAGTAGATAGTAACCTCTGCTTTCATAATCACATTGCCAAAGTGGTTAGAAAATCCTTCTATGTGGCCCACCTAATGACAAAACTGTTTGCATCCAGATCAAAAGAGGTCATTGTGCCCCTTTAAACATCACTCATCAGACCCATCATAGAGTACAATGCCCCATTTGGGATGTACCTTACAAGACACCTGCAACAGCTGGAAAGACCACAGAAGTACCTCACCAAGAGGATCACTGGCCTCAAACAGATGCCCTATGCAGCTCGACTGAAGAAACTCCAGCTGTACCCGGTTGCATACCGCCTACTCAGATGTGATCTCTGCCTGACATACAAGGTCATGTCCAACCCAGAATTGATGGACATGCTCCACCTAAAGAAAACCATATCCCCTTGAGTCACACGCTCTAGGGATCTAAACCTCACCACAACAATAAATAGGATGTGCTGGAGGGATAGATTCCTGTCCCAGAGACTTCCCATGCTCTGGAACAAGATTCCATTCTACATTAGGCAGAGCACCTTGCTAACACTCTTCAAGAGAAACCTTGACGAGTGGATGGGAAACAGAAAGTTTACCCCGGGGATCACTTCAATGACTCTGCTGGACAGAGGCACAGGGAACTAATATAAAGGGGAGGTGAAAGCCAACACATTCCGGCTAGGCTTATAAATGCCTTCAGGCAGATAGCCTAGTACCTACCTATGAACCTATATGCGTACCCCAAACAGACACCAATCTGGTTAACAGCAGGAAAAGCAATACTCCTCAAGAGTGAACCTACAAGATATTCTAAAAATGATAGACCAGTAAACATCTTTCTGATGATGTATAAATTATACACTGGAACTGATACCAACAGAGTTTATAGTCATTTAGAAGAAAACTCAATCATGGCAGTAGAATAAAAGGATAACAAAAGAAAGTCATATGGAACAAAGGATCATGTTAAATGAAGTCATAATGGAGAACTGTAAAAAGGATAAGAATCTAAGTATGGCATGGATAGACCACAAAAAAGCACTTGACAGTATCCCACATTCATGGATAAGAGTGCTTACAAATGTATAAGATACACCCTACACTGATCGTTTATAATCCAGTGACCATGAAACAGAGGCAAACCACTTTGCACCTAAGCCATGATAAAGGATAAATTATTGTCCTAGGGATAAAAATTCAAAGGGGTATATTCCAGGGTGACTCTTTGTCACTGCTGGTCTTTTGTCTTACCCATAATCCATTAAGCTGTCTACTTAATAGATTAGGTCATGGTTACAATTTGGCTCCCAGAAAACAACAAACTGTAAAGACCTCATCTTCTTTTTGTGGATGACTTAAAGCTTTATAGTTCAAAAATATGAAAAATCAGTCCAGGCCACCAGTAAAAACGTAGAAACTTTATATAATTCCAATAAAATATACAGATGAGCGCTTTCATCTCCTACAAGACTTCATCAGATAAAACTTAAAAAGTGCTGCCATACTTTATATAGAAATCACTGTTGCTATCAATTAAGTCCAATTAAAATTTTTAAAGCACCATGCTGTAAATTCAGTCCTTGTTACCTTCAATATTTGTCTAAAGTGTATGCTTAATATCTTATCAAGTAGTCCATGGACAAACATTGTAAAAATATTATATCTAAAATTCTATACAATACATACAAAATGTGAAATATAATTTCATACCCTATGTGCTTTAGCTGTCAATACTGGCTTTATACTAACATATTCATTTAGACCAGGAAAAATATTAGCCCTCAGTCTTAATTGCCATTTTAATTCCTTATTTAACAGTCCATTTTTCATGTCAGCTCCCCTATTATTATATTTAACTGTGTCAATAATTCCGAACCTAAAACCCTTGAAAGCCTGACAGGAAACAGAATGTTTGTACAAGGCGCTAGTGTCCTTACCTATTCTTATGTTGTATAAATGTTCTCCCATTCTTTCTTTCAATGTTCTTTCAGTCTTCCCTATATAGAATGCTTTGCATTCTATACAGATGGCCAAATAGACTAACATTCTGGTGTTACAATTACCCTTGCAAAATTTCACTAAACTATTAAGTCCATTATTCAAGTGTATACTATCCTCCTTGTATATGTGTGAACAAAAATTACATCTGCCACATCCTATGGTTGCCTTTTTTATTTTAACCTGTTTTTCCATCTTTGCAAACAATCTTTTGAAATTCTTTCCTGTCTTGTATGTAAAAGTAGGTTGTTTACCCACTACCTCATACAGTTCTCTGCTCATTTTAAGCAAACTCCAGTTAGCTCTAATGATTTGGGTAAAAATGTCAGTAAATGTGTTGTATTCCGTGGCACATGTCCCCCGAAACTTGTTACTTTGTTCTATATTCAGTTTGTTCTCTCCAGAAAAAGGTTGTCCCAACAACGCTTTATATCTATTTCCCCAGCCTCTATACACCTCATCCAATGTTTTCCATACCAACTCCTGAGGACTGAGGTTATACAAATATCCTTTTGGCATTGAATATTCTGACACAGTTTTACAGGACTTTCACAGTTTTTATGACGAATGTGGGTTGGGCTTGATTACAAAGATGATTAAATATAATGAAAATATGTTAGTGAAATTGACCAAGGAAATTAACAAATTGAATGTGGACATTTTAAAGGACTTACTATTTAAGGAATACGAACAGTTGTAATAACAAGATTTTGCATAGAATATATGGTAGGATACAAAAAATCTATCTTAGAAAACAGAAAAAGTTTATTAGAGACAAACAACAATATCACACAGGTAAAATGTATCCAGGCCCTTTCAATCACATTAAACAACAAAAGAACAAAATAAAGGACAATTATCACTACCAAAATAGGTATGATGATGCTGTTTCAGAGCACAGAATACATTTTGATGGAAGTAATAATAATTACGGAGGTAATGACCACAGGGCCCTTGATGAGTTAGATACATTTTCTGAACCCTAGGAAGATTTTTTATTACCCAGGAGATCGGAATATCTGGCCAAGAAAATCAGGTTTCCTTCAGAAGCAGATTATCCAATAAGCCCACATGGGACCAAACAGGGTTGGAAAAAAGTGGGGATGAAGGGGAAACAGAAATAGTTGTGAATAGTGATGGTATTGTCTCAGAATACAAAGGATTTAAAATCTTTAATTATACCAGCTGTATTCTGGGTAAGCAGCACTTTGAACTTTTTTTGAAGGGATTTAAGTTTGTGAAAATGAGCTATGGTGATGTAGCTGATTTATTAGTTGACCTGAAGTTATATCTTAGAAAATTGACTTTGAAATTTGTGTATAAAAACAATGTAGAAGTTAATTATATTGACAACAAAAGTTTAGTTAGAGCTAGTACTTTCAACCCTCCCTTACATCCGGCTTTATTGATGTTCGAAAAAATAGTCACGGACGAAATTTATGCAGCACATTTTCAGAATAGATGGAATATGGGACATCAAAATCTTAGTGATGGTGAGGAGAAATTATTATGGGATTTACAAACTCAGGGAGACCTTTGCATCATGAAGCCGGATAAAGGAGGAGGAATAGTCCTATACGGTAATGAGGAATATATAAATGCACTAACTAACATATTATTGGATACAAACACCTATTCTCCTGTGTCCCTTAATGAAGTACACATTGCTTACAGAAGGATTGATTCTCTCCTGGAAGAATATCTAGTGGAAGATAGAATTGATGATAAAACGTACAAATATTTGAGGCAAATTCATCCAACAATTCCTAATTTTTTTGGGGTGCCCAAAATACATAAATCTATAGTAGATCCCTATTGTATGTGTATGGGTGTGTATGTGTGTTGAGATGTCCATACAACACATTTAGGTGCACACAAAAGTGTGCGCGTATGGACATATGTGCACATATGTACGCATGGGCAGTCATACACGTATGTATATGTATGAAAGTATATAAGTGTGGATATAAATGTGTATGTGTGTATATATACAGACAAGTGGGTATATGTGCCCAGGCATAAAATAACTTCTTTATATGCATTTGGGTGAGCATAAGAATGTCTGTATTGCATACTATATATGTACACACATAAGATTTTGTGCACATGGAAGTGGATTTTAAGTAATTTAATTTTCCTTTAAAGAAGGGATATTAGATGTTTTATAGTTTGATTTATTCTGTTGATTTAGGTTAATATTATGTAGAGTAAATAAACACTATGTAAAAGTAAATTTCTTTTAACCTAACAGGTGGTTTTAAAATTGTTCATAATTGTATGTAATTGTTCAATTAACTAATGTATATATTAACTAGGTTTATTGGCTTGTGAATTTGTCTGATGAAGGTGGGACACTGTGCTCACCGAAAGCTTGGTCTTGTACTTTGCTCACGTTATTGCAGCAATTAAACTGATCCTGGGAGTGTTCGCCTGCTTGGTTTTGTTTCTTTCTTCAGTTCTATAGTAGATCCTTCTTTTAGGCCTATTGTTTCGGCAAAAAATTCTAAGACTCGTCCTTTGGCGGTTTACATAGATCACTGCACTAAAGAAATAGTAACTATGACTCCACACTTGATCAGAGACTCATGGGAGTTCTTAAGTAAATTAACTAAAGAGGTATGGGCAGAATTTTATTGTTTTCTGACTATTGACGTCAAAGATTTATTTACAAGCATACCACGTGAGGTGGGGTATGAATATTTTAGTGACAGTATATACAAATACTCATCACTACCTAAGGAGAATATTCCTACAATTTTGGAACTTATGGAAATAGTTTTAGATAACAATTTCATAAGTTTCCAGGGAGAGTATTTCCAACAAACCAGTGGAGTAGCGATGGGGGCAGCATGTGCCCCCGTCTATGCCAACTTGGTTATGTTGGAGTGGGAGAACAGATATGTGTTTAATAGTGCCTTCCAAAAACACATTAAATTGTACCTTAGATTTCTGGACGATATTTTTGTAATCTGGGAAGGTAACAAACAGAGTATCAAGTCTTTCATGGAATATCTAAACAATAGTACTAATTTTCTCTCCTTTACACACTCCAGTGATGAGGTTAGCATAAACTATCTTGACATCACTATAACAAAGACTCACAATGGATTCAAGTCTAATATATACCGAAAAGACACCTGGTGCAATGGGTATTTACACTACGATAGCAACCATCCTTGGGTTCAAAAAAGAAGTTTAATCAAGGGGCAAGCAGTCAGAATAGCCAGGATGACCTCTGAATTTAAGGATTTAGCTGGTGAATTTATTTTTTTAGGAAATAAATTTCTGGAAAGGGGTTACCCCAAGGAGTTGGTATGGAAAAATTTGGATGAGGTGTATAGAGGCTGGGGAAATAGATATAAAGCATTGTTGGGACAACCTTTTTCTGGAGAGAACAAACTGAATATAGAACAAAGTAACAAGTTTCGGGGGACATGTGCCACGGAATACAACACATTTACTGACATTTTTACCCAAATCGTTAGAGCTAACTGGAGTTTGCTTAAAATGAGCAGAGAACTGTATGAGGCAGTGGGTAAACAACCTACTTTTACATACAAAACAGGAAAGAATTTCAAAAGATTGTTTGAAAAGACGGAAAAAACAGGTTAAAATAAAAAAGGCAACCAAAGGATGTGGCAGATGTAATTTTTGTTCACACATATACAAGGAGGATAGTATATACAAGGAGGATAGTATACACTTGAATAATGGACTTAAAAGTTTAGTGAAATTTTGCAAGGGTAATTGTAACACCAGAATGTTAGTCTATTTGGCCGTCTGTATAGAATGCAAAGCATTCTATATAGGGAAGACTGAAAGAACATTGAAAGAAAGAATGGGAGAACATTTATACGACATAAGAATAGGTAAGGACACTAGCGCCTTGTACAAACACTGTTTCCTGTCAGGCTTTCAAGGGTTTTAGGTTCGGAATTATTGACACAGTTAAATATAATAATAGGGGAGACGACATGAAAAATGGACTGTTAAATAAGGAATTAAAATGGGAATTAAGACTGAGGGCTACTATTTTTCCTGGTCTAAACGAATATGTTAGTATAAAGCCAGTATTGACAGCTAAAGCACATAGGGTATGAAATTATATTTCACATTTTGTATGTATTGTATAGAATTTTAGATATAATATTTTTACAATGTTTGTCCATGGACTACTTGATAAGATATTAAGCATTCACTTTAGACAAATATTGAAGGTAACAAGGATTGAATTTACAGCATGGTGCTTTAAAAATTTTAATTGGACTTAATTGATGGCAACAGTGATTTCTATATAAAGTATGGCAGCACTTTTTAAGTTTTATCTGATGAAGTCTTGTAGGAGACGAAAGCGCTCATCTGTATATTTTATTGGAATTATATAAAGTTTCTACGTTTTTACTGGTGGCCTGGACTGATTTTTCATATTTTTGAGTTAGTTACACAGTTCCAGTGAGATTAAGGCTTTATAGTTCATCAGACAAGGAACTGAAAGCAAGAATGCAAGTGGTCAAAACTTTCTCAGATGATATAACAGTGTCATTTGATCTTAATCAATGTGTAAAAGCAACCTTTAAAGTAGGAAAGCTACAGCACCAAGAAAATATCAGTCTGGGATAGGAATGTAATATAAAGGAACTTGAGCAGGAGGAAGTGTATAAATATTTGGGAATTGATGAAGGAACAACAATAAAATATGAACAAATGTGAATAAAACCTATTAAGGAATGTTTTAGAAGACTAAAATTAATACTAAAACAGCCCTGGCATCCAGGAACAAAGTCCAAGCTATAAAAAATTTGCCCTTCTTGTTTTAACTTACAGTTTTCAGGTGGTTGACTGGCCCCAAAAGGTATTGGATCAGTTGGACAGAAAAACAAGAAAATGCTTCATGCTTTTCAAATGATTTATAAAAATTAGCATATAACAGTTTCCTGTTCTGAAAGAAGTATGGGCCTCCTTAAAACTGGTTACATGTACAGACCTGCAATCATAGGACTGCATATATATTTGCTGACCTTACAAGATCCAAACATAGTGAAAGTTTTAAAACATGAGGAGAAAAGTCTAAGATGACTTTCCCGTCTTGTTTATCTGAAGCATATCAGTGTCAAGTGAGAATGAAAATCAAACCAGAAGTAGACAAAAATCAGGCAGCAACTGATGTGCCAAAAAACAAAAGAAAGCATATAAGGTATTGGATCAGATGAGAAGGCATGAAATCTGGAAATGCATAAATATAGTTGCAAGTACAGAAACTCCTAGAACAACCTCATGTCAATCAGGATCTAATGCAGGAATGATTAAGGTGAGGTGAATTTAAATCAAAAGATGAAAGGTAAATATTAGTGGCCCAGGATATTAGACTACGTAGACAGTGGTTTACAAAGTTCATTAAAAATGGAGAAACAGACAAATGCAAGTTTTGAAAAAAAGAATTGGAAATAACTGCACATCTTGTTGCTGGGTGATACACTAACAACAGAGGGTCTATATACTGAAAGGCATAATAATGTGGCAAGACTGTTGCACTGGGGATTGTGCAAAGCTAACAAACATTGGAAACATGAGACACAAAGCATTATATAAATGATGAAATTTATATCACATGGGCTCACCCATTACCAACAGTTCAAAAAAATAGACAGTAAAACAGATATAGTGGTCCTTGAAAGGAAAACAAAAGTAGAATTGATCACTGAAATTGCTACCCCAAGTGATTAGTGTCTTAAGTAAAGAGAGACACAAAGTCATAAAATACCAGGATCTGCAGGCAAAACTGATGGCAATGTGGAAGAAGGATACCCAGACAGTTCCAATAGTAGCAGGAGCAATGAGTCTCATGAAAAAGAATTTTACAGTTGTATTTAGATATGTTACTGACAAATGTAACTCTATATGAATTGCAGAAGGAGTCAGTTCTGGGCACATTATGGGGGCTGAGAAGAGCACTTTTGTCTAATGTCAAAGACTGAAACAATATTAAATTCATGAACTTTAATCATACTTTGACTAAGGAATGGGGGTCCATTCCTGTCATGGTATTAGAAACCCAAAAGACTTAGAAAAATTAAACTGTGTTAAAAAACATATAAACCTTCCAGGCCACTATGTTCATCAGAGAAATACCTATTACATGTATCCGAACCCAACAATTTACCTAACAAATCACTACTGTTCCACCAACTTGTTAAATTCTGGAACCCCACCCAACCAGCAATATGACAAGAACACTCCTTAAAATCATTTAAAACTGAGCTGAAGTCCTACCTACTCAGTTGCCAGCTCTGTACATGTAATGTTTGGATAATCTCCAGACTTTTATTGTCACCACTCTTTTATGTGACTGTTGATAATACAGTTACTTCCTCACAATCTCTAACTATCTGACTATCAGCTACCCCTCTCCACTACTGTCTCTATCTCCCTTTTACCTGGACCTCCTCAGTACTCCTTCATAATTTGTAACCTTCTTCATCCTGCAATTACTTCACTGTCTCCTACTCAATATCTATTTACAGCTGATTCCATTTGAAAGTAAACAGACTCTTATAAGCTTGATATTAGCTAATATTTTACTGTTCTTAATTTAACTCTCATAATTGTATGCATGTACATTTGGTATTCTATGTATGTACATTTATTATTTTTTGATTAATTATCATATCATTACTAGTCCATGTATGTATGTGCATTTATTATGTAAATCTTGTGTAACTGCCTTTTACTTGTTCTGTAAAATGGAGCATTTCTTCCTGGGGATCCAGTGAAAATGGGACTTGTGCCAAGATGGACTTTCATGGTAAACAAAAGCTATAAATAAATAAATAAATAAATAAATAAATAAAATACAGCAGAACTGTTCACAGTTTGAAATGAATTGACAGAAGAGTTTTTGAGGTAAGCCAAAAAAAAATAAATAAATAAATAAATAAATAAATAAATAAAGGAGCATTTCATTAGGCAGCCATGTAATTTGTCATTAAGAAGTATACATTACCCCTTTATATAAATCTTTTCTACTTCCCCGAAAAGTTTTTCCAATGTAATTAGCAGATGATGAGCCAAATTCAAGGTCTGAGGTTTGATCTTCCCAAGAAGATCCTTCTCTGTAACCAGAAGACGGTGAATCAAACTGCTTATATGGTGCTCCACCTCTTCGGAAAGACTCATCTCTGTAGCTTACTGATGGTGAACCATACTGCTGATCTGGTCTTTGGTGCTGGAGAAATGATTCTTCCCTGTAGCTAGATGGTGATGATCCAAACTGCTGATCCGATCTCTGGTTTCCCCATGAAGATTCCTCTGCATTCCCTGCCAGTTCTGAGTCTGTAGTTTGCCTGTTTTCATGATATAGCTGATCTTCTGGCTGCAGGAAGGAAAGAAAAAAGATAATATTCATATTTTCATATCATCAGCATACCACTATAAATGTGACAATAGGCTGCCATGTGGGCAGCTTAAAGTAAACCTAACAGAGGGAAGACATCTTTAAGAACAAACCTTTTCCTTTCTTTTATCTGGTGATGCCTTATGCTTTAAAGTAACAGGTTTTCCATATTCCTTCTGAAGTGTGTGGAGTTTTTCTAGCAGAAATGCCTTATCCATTCCTTCCTAAAAGCAGACACATAAATCAATGACACAGACATTTTAAAAGAACAGACACCAGTCTTAATGAATCATTTCAAATACTATGTTCTGAACAATTTGTTAAAATATGAGAAATAATTTTGTATGAGCATATATTTTCTTAATGTTTAAATTTGCTTTTGTATTAATTGCCTATGATTTACTACATAGGTGATTCTGTAAAAGTTTTGCTTCTCTTCAGTGGATAGAGCAATATGCTTTAGAAGTTAACATAAATTTAGTTAAGAGTATGAATTCCTGGATAGTTTCAGTGATGGCCTTGCTATTTCGGTTGAAAAGAAGGACAATTATTTATTTATTTATATTGAAGAAGACATAATTAAAACAAGTAACAGGTTTGCTTAATTCTGTAGAAAAGGATATCTGAGAACTGAATTTCAAACCTTTCACAAACAAAATGTTTAGTTATATTCTAAATAAAAACAAATATTCAGCCATTCAGATGCTAGCTGCAACAGTCTTGGGTACATGGCGGAACACAAGTACTGGCTAAACCATAAGAATCTTCAAATATTCAATATGTTTGTACTATAATGCCAATATATGTTTACAAGCCATATATACTTATGTACTTATTTTATTAAGTAATAGGTTCATAGGTTCATACTAGGCTATCTGCCCTAGGGTATTTATAAGCCTAGCCAGAGTGTATTTGGCTTTTCCCACCCATTTTAAATTAATTTTGCTATGCCCTTTTTCGAGGTTAGTATACTGTGCCTCTGTCTAACAGTGACACAGCAGTGATACCCGGGGTAAACCTATTAACTCCCATCCACTCATCAAGATTCCTCTTGAAGAGAGTCAATGAGGGACTCTGCCTAACCTGGACTGGGATTTTATTCCAAAGTGAAGGGAGCCTCTGGTTTATGAATCTATCCCTCCAGGATGTCCTATTTATTTCAGTGCTGAGGTTCAAGTCTCTCGAGCGCGTAGCTCGATGGGATTTGGATTTTCTGAGGTGCAGCATGTCCATTAATTCCGGGTTGGACATGGCTTTATACGTCAGGCACAGATCGCCTCTGAGCAGGCGGTATGCCACTGAGTAGAGCTGGAGTTTCTTTAACCGGGCAGCATATGGCATCTGTTTGAGCCCTTTGATCCTCTTGTTGAGGTAATTTTGGGGTCTTTCCAGTTGCTGCAGGTGTCTGGTAAGGTACATCCCAAAAGGGACATTGTACTCAATTATAGGCCTGATGAGGGATGAGTAAAGAGGCATGATGACCTCCCCTGATCTAGATGTGAATCCCTTCATGATTAGGTGGGCTATATAAAATGTTTTTCTAACCACTTGGGTCATGTGGTTGTCAAATGAGAGATTGCTGTCAACTTGGGTCCCCAGGTCCCTAATTACTTCTTCCGTACTTAATGGATTACCACCTATGTGGTAATTTGTGGACACTTTGTTTTTGCCAAAGGGGTTGACTATACACTTTTTGGCGTTTAGCTTGAGGCCATGGCTCTGGCACCAGTTGTCTGTTTCTATGAGGCCCTTTTGTAGGATGCTTGTGTCGGCTGGATAGTCGATTATGGCGCCCAGTTTGCAGTCATCTGCGACCTTGGTCAGCCACAGTCCTTCCGTGTTAGCCTGTACCTCCGAGAAATATATACCGAACAAGAGAGGTCCCAGGACTGAGCCTTGTGGGATGCCACTTGTAACTGGTTTGGTGTCTGACATGGCTCCAGCAATTCTAACCATGTGGGTTCTGTCCTTGAGCCAGTTTACAACCCATCTAGTGACATAGGGGTTTATATTTAAGCTGGTGAGCTTATCTATAATGCCCAAGGGGGGTATGGTATTGAAGGCTTTTGCAAGGTCCAGGTAGGCTGTGTGGACCACCTTCCACTCATCAATGGCCTTGCTGACTGTTTCAAAGAAATTGACCAGGTTTAAGAGGCAGGATCTGCCCTTAACAAAGCCGAACTGGGTAGGATCCAGTGTCTGTAGGTCCCCAATATCTTTATTTATGAGGTCCATGATGATCCTTTCCATAGCTTTGCAGACCAAGCTAGTCAAGCTTATGGGGCAATAGTTTCCAGGATCCGTTGAGGCACCACCTTTGTGGAGAGGGAGCACTGTTACTGTATGCCACTCTTTGGTTACATATCCTGTAGTAAGACTGAGATTGAACAGTAGTTTTATGTTTGGGTTTAGTTCTTCTTGGAGTTCATGTAGGACGCAGCCCGGGACACCGTCTGGTCCCATTGATGCTGTGTTTTTTGCTTTGGAGAGGGCAGCTCTTACCTGAGCATCTAAGATGTCAGGGGGGCAGCACTCTGCTGGGATAGATATTTGCCCTTTTGGTGGGGAAGGGGGGGAGAAGTTTGCGCTGAACCTGTCAGCTAGGATGTTGGTAATGTCTGTGGGTTTGGTGTATTTTTTGTCATTTTGGACTAATTCTGAGCATATCTGGGAATTCCCACCCAGGTTCCTAACATAACTAAAGAAAGCCTTGTAATTATCCTTAGTGTCCTGTGCAATTTTTCTCTCAAAGCTGGCCTTAGATGGTTTTATGAGTGCCCGTAGTCTTTTGCTAATACTGATCAGAGATGCCTTCCCTTTTTGGGATTTTGCTCTATCATGTAGTAGCTTCCTCCTTCTATTGTATAGTTTGTTTATGGCTGGGGTCCACCAGACAGGACGCCTAACTTTGGAGGATTGGGTCTTGGTTTTATTTGGGATTGCATGATCCATGCATTCCTGAAGGTGTTCATAGAATGTGTTTATAAAGGATTCTGTGGTCTGGGCCATATTTTCCACAGGCCCGGGGGCTTTGAAGGATTCCACCTCAGTTTTGAGGAGTGTGAAATTTGCTTTAGAGAAGTTTTTCACTGTGGTTTTCTGGGCAGGGGCTGGGGTCGGGATGTGAATATCTAGTGAGATTAGTTTATGATCTGATCTTACCAGTGAGGGATACACTTCTGGTCTGGAGCATAGAGTCCCCATGTTGGTGATGATCAGGTCCAGTATGTTTTCCCCTCTTATGGGAGTGGCAACAAGTTGTTCCATAGCATTTGAATTTATAAATTCTAGGAACCTTTGGGCTAGGGTGTTGGAGCTAGAGTAATGCTCCCAGTCTATGTTAGGGTAGTTGAAGTCGCCCAATATAATGGTATTTGGAAAGACCTTCATATTTTCCAGTGTTCTCAGGAAGGCCAAGTGGCGTTCCTGGGTTTGGGAGGGTGGTCTGTAGCAGGCTATAAACTGGAAGGCAGTTTTCCCACTGTTAGTTGCACATGGATAGTCTCTGATGCTTCGTGCTGTGCCACCAACCTGGAGGTGTGGGTATCTTTGACGAATATTGATACTCCCCCTCCTTTTGTGCTTCGGTCCAAGTTTTGGGGCCAAAACATGGTATGAGGTATAACCTGGTAGTGCTGGGGTGCTCTTGGGAGCCTTGAACCAGGTTTCTGTTACTGCACAGATATCGATGTTCGCCATGCTAAGGAGAGTTTTGAGTGCGTGCATCTTGAGGTTTAGACTTCTGGCATTGAGTAGCATTACTCTTAGTTCCTTATCCCTTGTGATACCTATGGAGGTGGGTTTGTCTTTTGAGCCTTGCCTAAAAAAGGCACTATGGGGGTGGCAAGAGCCTTTGCCAATATCCGAAAGCCCAGGGGTGACAGGTGCAAGCCGTCCCTAGTGAAGCATCGTGGCTTGTCGAGCATGTCATCCCAGGCAGACAGGCACTGGATCCCCTTTGAATGACACCAATACTTCAGCCATTTGTTGAAATTGATCATCTTGTCTTCATATTGTGGCATCATTCTTGGTGAGGGTAAGATGCTACTCAAGGTCAGGGTCATACCGGCCTGGGCTACATGCTCATAGAGCTCCTTTATGTCACTTTTCATGTAGTCCAGGGAGGTACATCTCAGGTCATTCACACCAGCATGGACAATGACTGAGTCATATTTGTACTTGCCTTGGAGTGACCTGAGTGCTTGTGTTATGTGGCGGATCCTAGCGCCCGACAGGCAGCTCACCGTGACCTTCTCCTTGTTCAGCCTGGTGAGCGGGACGTCAGTGTGCCTGACGATAGAGTCACCTATTACAAGTGTATCAGGTGTGCTGTTTAGCCTTAAGGGCTGTGATTGTTCGGCACACTGGCTTTGTGAGCTATGTGTTGCACGTGTTTTGTTTTGGGGTAGCGGTTGCTTGGGTGTCTGCTTTGGAGGTCTCTGCTGCTTAGGCAGATTTTTATTTAGAGCCTCTGAGTATGTTTTTATGTGTTTATGTGTTTGGTTTGCTGTCGTGGTAGGTCTATGTGAGACTGAAATTGTAGTGAGTGTGGTTTCCTTCTCCTCCTGACTGGTTACGCCAGTACTGAGTTGAGGGAGCTTAGCCTCCAGTTTGGCTATATGGTTGCATCTCTCACATGTGTTGGAATTTGTTGGGAGGAGGAGAGGGTTGTCTGTGTACATGAGGCAGTTGTAACATTGCCTCAAGATTCCCAGATTCACCAGATGGACCGGAGAGGAGATTGACAACTAACCTTTGGACATGCTAGAATAGTATTGGGAATTCCTTTATAATTGAAAAAAGGGCCAATGGGGAACAAAGTACTCAAGGGGAGTTTGTGAGGGTGTAGTGCTTTTAATTTTTTAGTGCTGACTTATATAATTGCTTTAGTGAGCAAGTGCCAGGCTTTAGAGTGGGAACAGGGTGTTTATTATGAGAACTAGATCAGTTCTAAGGGAAAAAGTGAAGAGAGGACTTTGTGGAGCCGAGAATGGTTTAAACCCAATTAAGCTGTGCTGCCTGATGCTGCCCGATCCTGATTCCAGAACAGAATAGAAAGAAGTGTATACAAAGAAGCTTTGTTCATACTGCCACTGGCATTTCATGTTGCCAGTCCAATAACTGGTGATCTGAGCATGTTTGTTTAATGCAAAAAAAAAAAAATCCAGTTGTGGAATTTCCCAGTAAAACATGCTCTGCTTTAAAAAATGAGTTTCTGTATATGATCCACATGACGGTCAGCTCAGGCTGTATTCTGCTTTCTCCCAAGAGGTGAAAAGCTATCATAATGAGATCAATAGAGAGAAAGACAGTACAGTTCTGTGGTTGTACTTACTAGAGCAATAGGCAGTGAAATAACTGGATCATTGCTAATGGACTTTTACAAATGTAAGTTTTTGGCCTAATCTTTTTCAACAGCTGGACATCATTATGGGTATGAATGTGGCCGTCTGGAGTCCTGCAAATTATAGCAAGTATGTTTTATGTCAGAGAGTTCTGCATGTTTTCTGTTATTTTAATTTCTGGGGACCAAGAAGAGAGGCAAACAGGAATATGCAAATATAAGTGGTCATATATACTTACTACTGTGAAAACTAAAGACAGCAATAAAGAAGCTATAAAGAAGTGGCCAATTTGGCAATACAGCCCCTCTGTCTTCTTATGCTCTGAGTATTAAAGATGTGTGTGCTGCTAAACTATTGACATTAACTAGTACATACATTTTCTTTATGGTATGAGTCTGAGGTATTTTAGACCAAGATGGAAGACCATGTCTGGTAATAAGGTCAATAAACTATGAGTCATTTGTAGAGAAAATATAATTTTGTGACACGTGAGAAAGAATTAATGCTCTCTCTGCCAAAAAAGAAATACTAGAATTATTTTTTCCATTTTGCTTACAGAAAAACATTCTAGAAGACAAGAGTTTTCAGGGATGCTTTAAAACAGATTGTGGTTCCTGTCTATAGTCACAGCATATGTGCCGAAAGTTTAGTAAAGAATACATTTATTGCAAAAATACATAGCTGATGCTTCTTGTGAGAAGAAAACAGATTAACCAGTAGATGCATTCAAATATGTGCAATATGGGAAACAAACAACTTTACTGAGCTTCCATTTGTAGATCTTGAAAGTATCTCTAATGAGTATCTGCCAAGATATTTAGATTAGAGGGATATGGACAGTATGGATTAAAAATCTGAGACAAAAGACTCTTTCCAAATTATCATTACTAATCTGAATGACTACTTATGAATCTCATTCTGTTTTTAAAATATCACATAGCTGTAGTATTGTTAGGTGGAGAAAGGTCAAAGGAAACATAATAAAGTACAAACAGACAATGCTTTTTGGCTTTTCCCGGTTAGTGATCATCACAGCAGATCACCGGTCCACAGATTGATTGGCAGTGGAGTTTTTACAGTGTCAAGTTGCCAGCCTGGTGCCCAACCTTCACAGAAGGCACATGTACACACACCTATCTGCATGTCTTTAAAACTCACTTGACCACAGTGAGGACATGCAGGGTCTGCACAGAAGGCACTCCAGCTGAGAATCAAACCGGAGAACTTCTTGCTGTGAGGTGACAAGGCTAACTGCTGCACCATCGGGGCCAGTAACATAATCAAGTGCAAATATTAAAAAAATGAAAACCATTTAACTTGTCAAAAATTTCCAAAACAAAATAATACCCAAAATTCACAGTATTCGTAAATAAGGTAAAGAAATGTTTATGTCCCATATATAGGATATAACACCTTGTACCCATAATTGCAACCTAAAGCCTTATGCTATTTCTAAACTAAACCTAACACCTGCACCTAATTTAATCCAAAACATTACTTAAACCCTGAAACTCATACTGAACTTAATCCCAATATAAAGCTAAATGCAAAGATAACTAACCAAAACTACTAACACTGTTTTTGAATTCTATGACACAAACACTGACAGTAATCTGTTAAACAAAACAGCTGCACATTGAAAACAGACAGCGTGAGCAACTATAAACTCCTCTTTCCTTGAAGTTCACATTCCCTGAAAATGCACTGAAATTCACATTCCTTGAAAATGCACCCCTGTAGCTTTGAAGATTTTTCCCCATTAAGCATGAAATAAAATGTAAAACCAATAAAAGAAAAAAAAATACCCATTTCAGAACATTTAAAACAAGTCTGATGATTAAGTGAACAGTCTGGTAGTTGGTGTAAAGGATTTAGGCTCTTGTCCCTATAGCCAAGATACAGGGTTTGAGCATGCTCAAGCTAATTAACTACCCTGCCATCCTTAACTAGGACATTACATGTGCGCGCACAGACACACACACACACACACACACACACACACACACACACACACACACACACACACACACACACACACACACACAAACATGTGTCTTTGGCAGGGTATGAGTAACTGTTGAAGGAACGCATATGTCTTGGTCTATGGTAGCACTCTGTGCATTCCAAAATGATAGCAAAGCGATAGCTCTGGTTCATTGAAGTTCCAGTGCTTGTTTGATAATCAAATGGTAGCACTAATAGGTTCCAAGATGTGTTTGAGAAATCATATCAGCAACATTGCTGTGCATTCATCATACTAAAAATGCACGCACAGACACAAAGTGCACACAAAGAAAAAAACGTTCATTTTTTTGAATTGCTTAATTAAAATTAAATGTTGTGGCAGCCCCCCCCCCAGCCATTGACCCGGTGATATAAATACCAATTCCAGTGTAGTTGTCTTAATAAAATGACGAAAAGCCAACTAATATAAAAAAAAGTATTTAGGGTGGCAAGTTTGCTGGGAGTTGAACGCTTCCCTACATACTCATCCACATAAACATACTAAAACTGAAGTCAAAAACTTTCAGGAAAAAGGACATACCTCTTTTCTGGGGTTATACAATCTCTCAGAACATAAAGTTTCTCGCTGTTGATTAAATCAACACAGTGAACATAAACATTCTCATTGCAGGCTGAAGAAATGGAGCACAGAGGCATAAGCTCTCACAAACTTGTAAACAAAACAGCTTTTGAAGAATGGAGAGACATTTCCTGACTGTTATAGGAAATAGTCATCCAGAAAAACAATGCTTTATTTATAGTTACTGGAAAACCTTGGGCTGATCTTTACTTAAAAGTCTTGAAAAGAAATAAACAGTAACCTGTTTTAAAAAAAAAAAAAAAAAAACATAAGGTTGTTTATAACCTGTACTAGAGATCTGATTCAAAATATCACACTGGATAATAGCCATAAATTACCAGCTCTAAATTCTAAATCACCAAGCAAAAGCTATACACATAAGAGGATATTAACAAACAATTAACATACTGAATTACCCAAAATAGCTCAGTGAGTTGTGGCTTATAGTGAGGGGCCAGTATGGAGGCACATGTAGCATGACCCTAATATTACAGAAATAGCTTGGTATGCATTGAATGTAGATATACCACCCAAACTCTTAGTGTAAGAGAATTGGATAAAGCCTAAAATAATGCAGTAACAAAGGCCAAAAATAGGGATAGATTTTAAATATTTCTTTTATAAATTTAGAACGTTGGTGGAATAACACAATTTGTGTTAGCATGCATTTTCTAAAAGCTTTGAAGTCTGAAACTCATATATATGTCATTATTTAATAACATCAATTCTCAGTGATTTGCTAGAAAACCACAAATATTATGAGGAACAGAACAAAAATATGAGACAAAAACCTAATTATTTTACAAAAACAGTTGTGTGGTATGCATGCAGATGACCAGATAATAATAATATGCAAGCTAACTGCTAATACGAGCTACTGCATATTAAAATGACTGCAACTGATATAACAACATGATTCAAAAACATAAAAATTGACTGCTCTACCATGTTGATCAGCTACTCTATACTCCAGCATTCCCTGCTGAATGACCTTATCACTTGGGCAGTGAAGCAGGAACAGCATCTTCTTTAGTCACTCAAAATTTGTTAGTAGGTGCTTCATGCACCAGTGATCACAAGTTGTATGCTGCCACCTTCCATGTCACAGGAGCATCAGAAAGGTCTGTCAGCAGCTACATACCATCCCCTTTCCCTTATCCCCTCCTAACTTACAACAAACCTTCCCCCAACGCTCCCCCCATCCAACATATCTGAAGAGCAGGTCCTCAAAGCCTTGTCCAAGGCAAAAGACACAGCCTCTATGGGACCGGACAACATCCAAGGCTGTCTAAAACATGAACTAGCATCATCACTAAGTACCCTTTTCAATCATAACCTAACCGCAGGCTTGGTGACTGCAATGCTTATCATGCTATATAGGGGCTTGTAACAAGGCCATTATGCTAATGAGCTGTAAGGTTCTGTGAAATGAATTAATAATGCAGTACATTTTCAGCCCTGCTCCATGATATAAGGCCAAATCTGCCTCACACATGTGCACTGTGCTCAGTTAAGATGTATGCGGCTTTGTAGCTGGGCTGAGTCACTACAAGTTTACAGTGTGGTAATAACCATGGGTGTTGTGCTCCTCAGCTGTCTGTTGAGGGCATGTTCGGGATTGTAGGTTACTTCAAAGTGCATACCTGTGGGTCATTAAAGTGCAGCTTTCAGCTTAGGCTGTAATACTGACCATGTGCATCATGGTGTTGTAGACAGGTATCACATTACTGTGCTGTTTATTGATGCACATCTTGTGGCTACCACGGCATGTGACATTGTGCATCAGCTATTGTTTTCACTCCTAGATTTCACCTGGTGTGTTGTTACTGCATCTGCAGGATCTGAGCATGGCAGGGCTTCTGCATGGTGCAGTAGGGCAGCTAAAATCTTTCTTCACCTGATGCACACACAGCATAGGGATCCCAGCTAGTTAGCTTATGTGAGGGTCTTCTGCAAAAAGTAGATTTTTGTCACTCACTTGCCAGGCTTATAAGTGATGTCACAGGCATCACCCACTCTGGTGAGCAATGCTGGCATAAATATAGAGATCTTGAGAGGCATCAACCCGTCCTTCTCTGCCAATAGTAAGAAGAGGTTAGGGAGAAACAACCAGACTACCATAGCAAAGATGAATTAATACTCAGTCACATTACAGTAGGCTTTACTAAATAGCTATTTGCTGTTTTTGATTTGCATGGTTATGCTGTACTCATTTTTTTTGCATGTTTGCCACACGAAAGGATATCACAGAGAATATATTTGCCTGCCAAAGGGGGCAGACCAGGGTCTCTAGGTGTCAGGTAAGTGTACTGTACTGATGTCAGTAGAACCATAGCTGGCTCATTAGCACTCATTCTGGTACCCTTCAACTCTATCAACCAACAAATGAGTGCAAGGAGCACAACATTGGATCAATTTGCACCAAAGACTATAAAAAATTTATATACATTAAATGCCAGACCAAGAAAAGATTAACATCCAAATGATTAAGTGCTTTCATCTCAGAAAAGTGAATTAAACAGAATAAAAATACAAACATGTCACTTCCTTATGTGAGATTCAAACCGTCGCAGTTGAAAGGTACACCACCATTGTTCCTTCTACCTAATAACTACAAAAAGCTTAAAATACTGACCAAATTCTTAATTTAAAAACTTGACAACATTACATTAAAATGAATTATTAAATAAAATAATATCCAATTCAAATTAATAATATTTCATACAAATTATGACTTAACAAGTTAACTTACAATTTATAATTTTGAGATACAAAGTTTAAGAAATTGTTGAATTGAGACATTTTCATTCACACCAAGGGGTGACTGCATTAACTCTTTATATTCAAGCAAATTTCCCATTCACCCCCCATGGATTCTTTTCAACCTTTTCCAAAATTCCAAAACACATTTTTTTTTATAATTTCTACTTAAAGCATTATTCAAGTTCTTACTGTGAATATCTTAATAGTGGTCATAAATCTTCTCTGTCCAAAATAAATAATTTTAAATACCGATTGGATATTATTTTGGTATTTAATAATTCATTTTCAATTTAATATTGTCAGGTTTTTAAATCAAGTATTTGGTCAGTATTTTTAATTCCTTTGTATAGATATAAGCTTTTAGTGGTTATTATGTTGACAGAACAATGATGATGTACCTTTAAACTCTGATGGCTTGAATCTTATATAAGGAAGTGATGTGCTCTCTGCACACATTTTTGGTTATCAGTGGTTCTGAGGGCAAGCAACCAATTTCTGGTTACCCCTCAACTCTATGTTGAGGAGTTAAAAAAAGGGGGGATCAATTCTCTGATCTAGCTCTTTTCATCTGTCTCCAGAGGGAGGACCTGGTCCAATGTGTCCTTCATCTAGCTCACGAAAGCAAAAACATCTTCTGCTTTTAAAAGCTGCAGAAACTGCTTCTACATTTGTAGCAAGCAGCCCACTATAAGTTAAATCACACATGAATCACTGAAGCAAAAGCTTCATTCCTGATGGCAAAAACAGTATTTCCTCACCATCATTCAGCAACACAGATACAGAAATTGATGCACTAGCATCAGTTCGGCATCAGCTGATTGCACCCCCCCCCCCCAGAATTTGCACTCAGGGTTGTGCTTTTGGATGCCAGACCTATTTTGTTCTGCCTCACCTGCTTACCAAACCATTGTCTAGTTTTTACATTTTGGCTAAAATCTAACCATTGCATATTTGTGTATGACTGATATATGGCTTAAATACATTTGTAACTGTGCTACTGACCCCTTTGTGTGTCTCCAAGTTCCTGACTACTGGATCAGCTCTTAGGCGTGTGTTGTCAATACAATGAACTATGGGTTATGAACTGTATAGGTGGCTATATGAGGCAATTCAGAAACAAACTGCACTGAGCAACCCTGTTTAAAGCAGGCAATAGAAGTAAGAAAGAGAGTGCTGCAACAAGTAAGAAATGCATGGCTTTGTGTGTGTGTGTGTGTGTGTGTGTGTGTGTGTGTGTGTGTGTGTGTGTGTGTGTGTGTGTGTGTGTGTGTGTATCTATATGTCTGTGTGAGTTTATGGGTATATGTCTGCATGTGTGTGTCTGCGTATGCATGCCTGAACAACAGCAGTGCACAGTGTTGCCTTTGCTCTAGGTTCCCAGTTCTTAACATTATGGAGTTAACATTTCTAAACCCCTATATTTATTTATTTACATTTGATTACCGGGTAGTGTCCAACTGGGCCAGTAACCTGTTTTCAGTGAGATCTGGGGAGAAAAGCTCCAAAAAGTTATATAATACATAATTTGAAAAGTGACATACAGAGAAGGTACAAGTAATGCTAACAGAGATTAAAAAAATTACATGCAGATAAACACAAAATCAGTATATCACAGTTATAAACACAAATTATGATCATCAATACAAATTCAATAACAGATTGCCAAGGCTATAAGACGCCAAGAGATGGAAAGTGTATAAGGACAGTGAAAGGCAGGTGTGTAAAACTTAGCTTGGCGATGTGCAGGAGCACAGCCAATGAGTGCATAAGAACAATGAAAGGCAGATGTCTAAAACAGCCTGGAGATGTACAGCCAATGATTAGACAGATATTCTTTTAGAGACTGTTTAAAATTATGTGTAGTAGGGGAGGATAGAATATGCTGGGGAAGAGAATTCCAGGAGGTTTGACTATTTATGGGAGTATAAGGAGTCTCCATGATAGTTTTGGGCTTTAATTACTTTGAGTAATAATTTATCAGCTGACCTGAGTGAACTGAGGTTAGTATTGGGTTGGGCAATGTCAGTTAGAGCAGGACAGTTTTTGGGTGTATGGATGACTGTATGAGCAAATGATAGCTGGTTAAAATATAGTAAGTTAGGAAGTTCTATCCAGTTTAGATAGTGAAGAGTGGTCCAATGATGTGATCTGTGAGGCAGGTTTGAGGCAAATTAGTCTATTTTATTTATATCAAGATTCTAGATTATTCAAATCTGATTTACAGAGGTTGATAAATATTTGAGAAGGATGGATAAAAGGTGGGATTTAGCTGTTTTTAGTCTGGCATGGTTGGTAAGATAGGGTTTTGTCCAATAGAATGCACCAAGTTTTATGCTGACTTTTTTGATTGCTAATGCTATATGTTTATCAAACCTCAGGCCATTGTCAATTATAACACTGAGACTTTTTTTGTTCTACTGGCTCTATTTTTGTGCCATTCGAGGAATAGGTAGAGAGAGGTAATGGGTTATTTTTACAGTGATATTACTAAAGGCCATGATCTTGGTTTTTGTGGAGTTTAATATTAGTTGATGGACAGATAAGTAGTTTCCCATGTTTTCGAAGGTAACCTGTGTTTTTTCTTGAAGTACTTTGCTAGAGGGGGCAGAGCAGATGAGGGAGGCATCATCAGTGTATTGGATGATCGAGACAATTTTGGTGGATGAACTGAAGTCACTGGTAAATATAATAAAAAGGAGGGGGCCAAGGATGGAGCCTTATGGGACTTCAACAGTGATGGGTAGTAGGGGAAAGAGTCTATTATCCCATTTGGTGGCTTGTTGTTGGTTAGAGAAATAGCTATGAAACCAGTTTAGGGATTTGGAGCTGAAATTGTATTAAGCAAGTTTATTGAGAAGTATGTGATGTGATATTGTGTCAAAGGCTTTTGACGTATCAAGGAAGGTAGCTGAGATGAGTTGGCTATTATTTCTGAGGTGATTTATGGTATTACTAAAGCTTATAAGAACTGTGTTAGTACTATGTCTGGGTCAAAAGCTGTGTTGAGTATTAGATAATAGGTTATTCTTAAGGAAGTAGTCCAGAACTTGTTTGTGTATACAGTTTTCGAAGATTTTGGCTAGTGGTGAGGGAATAGCGATAGGTCTATAGTTGGAAAGCTCAGTAGAGAGGCCGCCTTTATGAAGGGGTATGACATGAGATATTTTCCAGAGGAGAGGTGCATACTGTTCAGAGATAGAGCAGTTTATTAGGATAGATATAGGGTAGGACATGGATGTGGCGACTAGTTTTAGAAATTTACTATGCAGATGATCTGCAGCAAGAGTGCACGGTTTTAATTTACCTGGGAGATTTTTTATATAGCTAGTTTGGACTGGCTTAAGAGAGAAGGTGGAATTAAGGTTGGTGGGGGTGTGTATGGAAAGAGATGAATATGTTGTATTGTTTAGTAATGAAGTTATCAAGGTGATAAAGTGGGTATTGAATTGTGTGGCTATACACCCTGTAGAATGGGTGGTTGTTGGCACTGGGGTAGTGTGTTTTCCAGGGTTAAGCAGGAGGTTTATACTTTGCCAGAATTTTTGAGGGTTAGTTTGGTATTTCAGTTGACATGACTGAAAATATGTTGTTTTTATCTTTTTTATTTGTTTTTTGTCTTGATTTCTCAGTTGTTAATAGGAGGTAAGAATGTCTTTATTCCTGTCATTATAGTAAAGAGTCCAGGCTTTGTCCCTTTTTTAAGTAGTTTTGTTTCTTTGATAATCAAGGTAGCTGTTTGGCTTTAGTGCAAATTTTCCTAATTGGGGCTAGGTTATTGAGTATTTGCAGGAAAGCATTATTAAAGTACTGTATGGCAAAGTCTAACTGTAAGATTTTTAGCGGTGACCAGTCATATTGTTGTAGAAGTGTATTAAATATAATGGAGGGGAGAAATTTTTCTTTTATTGCAAATGTAGTGGAATGTAACATTACTTGTACTATGTGTATGTTTTATGATTAGATATGCTGGAGAGTGATCACTAAGAGTATCAGGAAGACAGCCAGCATCATAACCTTTATGAGATTTGTTTGTCAGAATACAGTCCAGTATATGTTGCCTGTTGGTATGCTTATCAATGCATGTGGGGTGGTTAATGTTTTGACAGAAGTTATATAAGTTTGTGAAGCTGGTGGGAGTTTTGGAGGAACACGTAAGACAATCTAGGTTAAAGTCCCCAAGTATTATAGTTTCATGGGTAAAGTTGGAGGAAGCCCATCCTGGAATGTTTTCAATGTTGGAGAGGTTATTAGTAGAAGGGCGGTAGCTGGCTATAATGATAATGGACTTATGGGCATTAATATTGAGACATGTAGTTATATTTCAGAGTTGGGGAGATCTGGAGGAGTAGAGATTAGTTGTACTAGATTGACAGTGTCTTTAAACATTATGGCACTGCCACCACCGCGTTTGGTTAACCTATCCACTCTAAATATGCTACACCCATTAGGAAGTATTTCCTCATTTTTATATGGAGCTTAAGCTAGGTTTCAGTAATCATGTATATCTGGGGAGTACAGGGCATTGGCAGCATGAAATTCATGAACTTTGTTAATAAGGTTTCTGAGGTTGAAATTTGTTATTAATAGGTCAGAGTTACTTCTTTTTAGAAATGGATGACGGGGAGAGGAAATAATGGTGACTGGATTTACAGGGTGTAATGTGTGAGAGGGTGTGGAGAGTATGGGGTCTGGTTAGGGTGGATGTCAGACTGGAGTTTAATTCAGGTAAGGGAGTGGATGGTAAGAAAGTTTAGTTTGGAAAAAAATCTATAATGTTTGTATAGGTTATAGACAAAGCTATGGGTGTGAAAATATTTAAACGAGAAAAGAAGTGTGGTGGAGGTATTAAAAAGCTGTGGTGAGATGTGAATAAGGGCTTTATAGTGATAAAGGTTCTGCCTAATAGGCAGAGTTGGAGAGTGGTAGTTTGTGATATCATGGGAATGGTATGAGATGGTATGGTGGGCTAAAAAAAGCAGACAAAGTAGGAGACTGAGTGAAATGATAGGTTTTATCTGTGACATTATGAAGTTAATAATACCTGAAGTTATGAATGGTTATATGGGGTAAGAGTAGGATGGGAGGATAGTGTGTTGTAGTTCAGCAATTAGAATCACTGGAAGCAGCAGAGTAAGATGGGGAAGATGGTTTAAAGTGGGTGGAGTGGAAAGCTGGTTAGGATAGGTAGTAATGATTGGTAGGCGGTAAGAGGAAGCAGTAGAGAAAGATAAGCAAAGGTGACTTTAAAGTGGGTGAAAAGAAGAGGTGATTAGGATGGGAGTGTAGGCAATATTGCTTGGTAGATAGGGGTGATGAGGTAGGCAGGGGCATATTAATGGAACATGAGTCTGAAAAAAACAGTATAGGTGAATGATGATTTGTTGATGGAGAGGTGAGGTCAACAGGGGAGTGGCTTATTTAGGTAAAAATTACAGGAGGACAGTATGCATATATACATACGTATTTATATGTATACATACATGCACACACACACACACACACACACACACATATATATATATATATATATATATATATATATATATATATATATATATATATACATACACATATGGTTCCCCTTCAAATCATCGAATGTTTAAAACATCGAAGTTCAGCTCAGTGAGACCAGAACATCGAGTTTTAAAACAGCGAAGGTTTGAAGGGCAAGAAAAAGGTAAGTGTAGGTGGAAGAATGTTTGTGTTTTTGCAGGGCACCAAGGTGCCCTGCATACTGTGTGTGTCTATGTGCCATCTGTGTGATGGCACTACAGATAGGGTATGGAAGAGCTCCTATTTAGCACTTCTGCATATAGCACTAAACAGGAAATTTCCCTTTACTCCACTGTAGTGCGGTCTCGAGAGTTGGAATATTAAAGTAGGGGGGGTGTGGGGGGCGAAGCCCCCCTGCATACAATTGTTACAATTTAGTTTTCTTTTTGTTTTTTTTTTTTTTGGTTACACTTGTAACCTTCGATGTTTCAAAATTCGATGTTCTGGTCTCGATGATAAGAACTTCGATATTTTGAAATTTCGATGGTTAGAAGTGGAACTATATATATATATATATATATATATATATATATATATGCACACACACACACACACACACACACACACACACACACACACACACACACACACATATGTGCATGTGTGTCTATCTCTCTCTCTCTATATATATATATATATATATATATATATATATATATATATACATATGCATGCATATTTTATATATATATATATATATATATATATATATATATATATATATATATATATATATATGTATATATTATATATATATATATATATATATATATATATATATATATATATATATATATATATATATATATATATATATATATATATATATATATATAATTTGTGTCTCTGCTCCTATTCCCCTATTTTGACAAAAAGTTGTTGTTTCCCTCTATTAATAAGTGACAATTTGGTGAAGAGAACTGCCAGAAGTTGTGAGTATTTGAGTCACATAAAGTTATGTCAGTAGTTTTTGGCTAGGATCTCTCTGATTTTTGATTGCATCTTATTTTTTTATTTGTAATGGAAGGGTCAGACAATGCTTAATCAGTTCATGATGACGATCTCTAAACCCATGCTGAGAGAGTGTGTGCAATTTTCTGGTTATGACTGGTTCATGGTTTTGAAAACAACCAATGGGGGTTTGTTCTGAAATGACATTTGTTTCAGATCATGAATTGACTGGATTCAGCTTTTTTAATCAATAGGGGAGTAATTACATTTCAACAAAGGATATGGTTTCTATTGGTTTATGACATTTATTTAGACAAATACTGTTTATTTTGGACCACATCTCATTTGCATTTCAAATCTGATTCGTTAATAGTGTGCTTAAATAATTTTTTGGACTTGTTTAGTAGATCTGATGAAGAGTTTTACTCAAAAGTGCTTATCTTTTATTTATTTTATATATCAACAAGGAGTTTTAATGTAACAATTAAAGTTTTATAGTTTATGACAAATGCTGTGGTGATTACAACACATTGTCTTTTTGGCCACAGATATATATATATATATATATATATATATATATATATATATATACACACATATATATATATATATATATATATATTTATAGTTCCCCTTCACAAGATCAAATTCCTATAAACACGAAATTCATAACCCCGAAGCCAGAACATTGAGTTTACAGAAACTCAAAAATGTGAAGGGGAAATAAAAAAAAACACCTTTCTAATGTTTTTGCAGGGGGCTTCACCCCCCTGCACCCTCACCCCACATGGGGGCTGTGCCCCCCCGCACACCCCAATTAAATATTTCTACACCGAGATCACACTACAGCGAAGGAAAGGGAAATCTCCCATTCCACGTTATATGCATAAGTGCAAAATGGAGCACTTCCCAGTCCTCTGCTATAGTGCGTTTACACAGCTCTTGATGACAGCTGCAAGGGTGCAGAGGGACCTAGCCCCCTGCAAAAAGGTAACTGAACTCTTTTTTTTCTAACTCTAAACTTC